>NW_007249669.1:445712-563624 GCF_000164805.1 Carlito syrichta | reverse complement strand
GGCCGGGAAGCCCTGGGCTGGGCTGGTGGGTCCCGGACCGGAGAAGGGGAGGGGGCAGGCCCCCGACCCGAGGGACGGCGGAGGGACAAGCTTCGTTCTGGTTAAAAAATGAAATAAAATTTAAAAAGTCAAGGTGGGAGACAGGAGGAAACTGAGGCGCCTGCGAGGAAATTAGAAACCAGGCGGAGAGGCTGGTGCCAGGAGTGAGGCCGCCCGCGGAGCAGCACACGTGCCGGCAGAGAGCCGGTGGGCGAGGGGAGGCCGACGGGAATCAGGTCTGACCCTGGACCCCCCACCCCAGGGGAAGCTGCGGCCGGGTGAGAGGTGCCCGGGCTGCGGTCGCTGACCCCACGAGACGGGATTGCTGGTTGGTGCTGGGGAGGCTGGTGGAGTTGGCCGGAGTGGGGGTGAGGGGCGCAGTGTCGGAGCCCGGGTAATCCCCGCCGCCTCCCATCCCTTGCCCGCTTGACAGTGTTTGAGAGGCTGGTGGCTTCGGATTTTCCCTTGGAAGCGTACGTGGTTATAATTTTGCTTTATTTGAGGCCCGGGAGCTATAATAGTACTAATAATAAGCTTCATTTCATGGAGCGTCTTTCATTCCAGCGCATCACGAAAACGCTGTAGAGATCTTAATAGTAGTAACAAAATTAAATAACACACGAGAGTTGCAAGCAGCCCAGCAGCGCCTGCTATAACACCATAGAGCTGTGGGCGGGAGAGACCAGGTGGTGCCCTCAAGGAAGGGGCGGACATCTTTCTGAAGGGTACCTCAGGTGGATGGGCTTGCAAGATTTTTCTCAGCTTAGGCCATATCCTTTACACCCCCGCCCCCACCTGTGAGACCAAACCTTTTTTTTTTTTTTTTTTTTTTAAATTTGGAGTCTCATTTGTCGCCCAGACTGGAGTGCAGTGGCACGATCCCGGCCACCGCAGCCTCGACCCGCTGGGCTTCGGCGATCCTTCCGCTTCAGCCTTCCAAGTCGCTGAAACTACAGGCATGTGCTACCACGACTGGCTAATTTTTTTTTTTTTTTTTTTTTTTTGTAGAAACGCGGTCTCGCCAATTTCCCCGGGTGGGGCTCGAACCCGTGGGCTCAGGCAATCCACTCTCCTTGGCCTCCCAAAGTGCTGGGATTACAGGCTGAGCCGCCGAGACCAAACCCTTAATTAATGTAAATAGCTGTCGGGAGAACTTGCTCAGAATTAAGGAATAGTCATTTTTTTTTAACTGCTTGTTCACTGCAGGTGAAGGAACTGCTGAGGGGTGGGAATGTCAGATTCCTTCTGTGAAGAATTTGTTATAAAAATGTATCACTATGCTGTCAAAACTTACTTTTTAAATATTACTTATGGTTCTGTATTTATCCTGCAATATTTTTAGCTCTTAGGAGAAAAAAAGCTGTAGCTGGGACATTTGTTGCTTCCTCCTCCCTTCTCTCCCCCAATCTAGATAGACCTAGTAACACAAAATCATGCTGTCAGATTTACTGGTTATTAAAATAACACTCTGAAGAATTCTGCTGCTTTTCTTGCCTGTAGAGTTTTAGTAGAGCTCTTAACTGTGAAGTATATAAAGTATCTGGATGATTTAGATACTATGGGCTTTGTTTCTGAAAACGTTGGTGATGCCAGACAACTTTATATATGTGTGATATACAGTTCATGACCCATTGTTTTTGATCCTAACGTGTAGTGACTCCTTTTATGAGACTCTTTGGTGCTTTGCATACTTAGAGCAAAGGGTTTCACATTCTAGCAGTAAGACACTTTTTGCTAAGACATTTTTAGTGGAATCCCAGTAGGTAAAATAGGCTAAACATCCGTAGATTACAGTTGAGAGAGGGAACTGTTACATGTATAAACAAAGAAAGATAAGTAATAGTATAACATTCCTGAGAAGATGGAAAAAGGTCAAGCTCCTCTTATATCTGTAAGAAAGCAAGGATAGGGTAAGTACAACTCCTTCAGACTTGGAGGCATAATCAGCTGTGGGTTGCTGGAGATGAGAGGGACAGATGGGAGGTTTGAAAGAAGTAAAAAATGTTTGAACCCAGGCTCAGTGGCTAAGCCTGTAATCCCAGCTCTTTGGGAGGCTGAGGTGAGTGGTTTGCCTGAGCCCTCAGGTTCGAGGCCTGCCTGGGCAACTTGGCGAGACCTCATCTCTCCAATAAATCAAAAAATTAGCTGGGTGTGGTAGTGTGTGCCTGTAGTTCTAGCTACTTGGAAGGCTGAGGCGGAAGGATGGCCGGAGCTTAGCAGGTCGAGGCTGCTGTGGCCGGGAGCGGACACTGCACTCCAGTCTGGGTGACAGAGTGAGACTCCAACTCAAAAAAAAAAGTTTGAAAAAAGTAAATAATTGCAGAGAAAGCTTGCTAGCCAGTGGCAGTAGTATTGTCTAGCAGCAGTAAATCCTTGTTGAAGTTGGTGGTCAGACGTGGACATATAGTGTAATAACCTATCTGCCCTGTTGACCTTGCTAGTGCTTAGCTACTTTGGTACTCCAGTGTAGTTGATACCAAATATTTTCCAGATGTTCTTGGAAATAAGGAAACATCGAGAATAATGCAAAGGCCAATAGAAGGCTTCATTCAGTGTTGGGGTTTGCCAGATAACATGGCAACAAAATTATAGGGCAGCCAAGGTGTTTAGTCTATTGGTCAAAGTATTGTAATTATGGCTTACAGAATATCAGCTGGATAAAGAGTGAACATGAATAAAGGAAAGAGCTAATGAATCGGTCAGTCGATGAAATAGTGGACCTGATAAAACTGAAGACCAGTCAGTGTGGGAGTGATTGACACAGCAAAGAGCAATGGCAGGGGATTGTGAGCACAAGGTCCAGAGAGTAACAGTGGGGGTGTGAGGCTGAAGTGGGGTGGACGAAGTGATTTCTCTTCAAACAGTTTCCCTTGCCATCTCAGGGTACCCTTACATATTCTGTGACTAGAACAGTAGGAAAATTTTCAGAATCATAGTTTCATATTTCTTACCTTCAATATGTCAAACAATAAACCTCCTGAAACTTAAAATGAAGGGGACAATACATTCATTTGCTCACCATTGTGCTCTTGTGCTGTGATAAGATATACCTGAACTTTGCCTGGTGTTTGTTTGAGCCTGTATGTTCACTATACAGTTTTACCCGAGCAGACAGATGAGGTCTTGAACTAAAAAAAAAAAAAAAAAAAAAAATCAGTGCAGAGTTACATCTTCCAAATCAATGAAACATTTATAAGTTTCATTGTTATATTACATTTACAAATAAGATCTCAAAGATAACAGGACTAGCTTTATTCCAAGGTCTGAACAAAAGTGACTTAATGTGGCAGCAGAAAGTTAATGTATTGGTTCCTGTTTGTGTATTATTTTCAGACTAAAAGTTTTTAGTGAGGTCAGGCATAGTGGCTCATGCCTGTAACCCCAGAGCACTTTGGGAGGCCGAGGCTGGTCGATTGCTTGAGGCCAGGAGTTTGAGACCAGCTTGGGCAACATAGCAAGACCCCATCTTTACAGAAAAAAAAAGTTATGATTGTGATGTTTTCATTACGATTTTTTAATGGATAAAAAGTATTTTGGAAGTAAAACTCTTAGTGCTGAAAGGTTTTGCAGAATATTTAGCTTGAAAACCACTGCAGTGGACTACTAAGGGAAAGTTTCAGGATTCAAATCCAAACTTCATTACTTATAAACTTTCTGACTTTAGGGCAAGTTTCTTAGCCTCTCTATGTCTCAGCTTCCTCCTATGTAAGATAGGGATAATAATAGTACCCATCTCATTGGGTTATTGTGATGATTCACTGAGTTAATCTATGTAAAACATTTAGAATGGTACCTGAGACATAGTGCTCAATAAAAGTTAGATATTGTTGTATTGCAGTTCTGGTTTATAAGAACAGGTGTTAGAATCTCAGTTTTAAAATTAAAGCCCAGAACTTGAAGACTGTGAAAAAATGATATATTTTATTTACTAGGTGTTCTTGGAAATAAAGAAACACCAAGCGTAGTATAGTGATACTTAGAAGTTAAATAAATGCCTTGGCTTTGGACTTTCTCCATCACTCCCATACTGTTCTTCCTCTTCCAGTCTCTCATCTCCATACTCTAATGCCTTTCTTCCTCAGCTTCTACTTGAACTACCACAGAAGGAAATGAAATATCCCCCTCAAACAAACAAACAAACCTAGATAGAATAACTCCCTAAAATTCCTATTGAGTCACTATATCACCATAAGATTATGGACCGTATTTTGGATGGGCAGAGTTTCTAGTTTGTTTTTATTGCCTTGATTCAGATACAGAGAAAGTACATTCCTTTTATTTTCACCTGTATTTGATAACATACATGTCATACACTTGTCTAAAGGCTTGGATTGTGTGCAAACTTTTGAAGATATGATCAGACAGATGAAAGTACATGAGGAAGGCACTCTAGTTTCTATTAGTGCAGCAAAACATATTAAGTGGTAGATGTAAATAATGGCAAAATTACATAATTCTGCTATGCTGAAGTCAAATTTTTGTTGGTTACTGGAACTCAACGTCAGTAGCAGTATCTTTTGTATAGTGCTTTATAGTTTTTGAAGCACTTTGACATTTATATTTGGCCCATGTAAAATAGTCATTCCCACATTTTTCCCCACGTGTTAATGCTTTGCATGTGAGATTTGGGCTTCTGTGCTACAAAGATGCCCTGCAAGAAAACTCTTCATTTTGAATTATTACCCAAGTCTTCTTTATGCATACCTTTTATTTATCTTTTAAATGAGGTTAAAATTCTTCAGTGGCTGGAATTTTTGCCAGATTACAAAAGAAAGAAAGAAGGAGATTTGGATTTTAGTCTTGAGGTGATGTCCTCATTGTCACTCTTTTCTCATCCCTAAAGAGACAAACTTTTTGTGGGCAAAAAAAAAAAATTTTTTTCGTGTTAGTTTATTTTAACAAGATCAACAGTTAAGCTAAGCTGCTTCTGATATAAATGACCTACAAGGCCAGGCTCACATCCTTAATCCCAGCACTTTGGGAGGCCAAAATGAGAGGGTTGCCTGAGCCCAGGGGTTTAACACCAGCTTGGGCAACTTGGCAAGACTTCATCTCTACAGTAAATCAAAAAATTAGCTGGGCGTGGTGATGTGTGCCTGTATTTCCATCTACTTGGAAGGCTGAGGCAGAAGGATTGCCTGAACCCAAGAGGTCAAGACTGCGGTGACTATGAGTGTGCCACCACACTCTAGCCTGGGTGACAGAGTGAGACTCCCAACTCAAAAAAAAAATTACCTACAGATCCCTTGATTGAGACATTATCCTTTTACAGCAAGGAATTTAGTGTCCATAATTCTAATTGTCCTAGATAGATTTGCTTAGTGTTCTTTACGAAGATTTCCAGATGTTTCCCAAGATTCTGTTTCAAGTATATGAAAGAACTTTCCCTTCGTGTCTAATCAGAATTTCCCTAGAATGGTTATCATATTCAGATTATAGTATATCATAACTAAGTTAAGGTTAGTGTATTCATTCCTGAAAGTATTTTCATTCTTGCTCTTTTAAAATTGTTTAGTTGAGCCAGCCGTGGTGGCTCAGCCTGTAATCCGGCGCTTTGGGAGGCCGAGGTGAGTGGATTGCCTGAGCCCGCGGGTTCGAGACCCGCCTGGGCAACTTAGTGAGACCTCATCTCTACAATAAATCAAAAAAATTAACCAAGCGTGGTAGCACGCGCCTGTAATTCCAGCTACTTGGAAGGCTGAGGCAGAAGGATCGCCGGAGCCCAGCAGGTCAAGGCTGCGGTGGCCAGGAGCATGCCACTGCACTCCAGTCTGGGTGACAGAGTGAGACTCTGACTCAAAAATAAGTAAATAAATAAATAAAATTGTTTAGTTGGGATGTTAGCATATAGGGGGTCTCAAAAAGTGACATCCTCTTCCCTCTTATATTCCAAACTAGTTGAGGGCAAAAAAATGAAATATTTAGGGACTAAAATATTATTTTATTACTGATAAAGAGGATATGGAGAATGTCACTTCTATTTGGAGGCAAGCTGCTTCCTGCTTCTGGACCTCAAAACTGGACAGACTTAACTATACAGTTCAGGCAGAACTGGGAAACCTGCCTCTCTAAGACTTCCAACCTGACAGAAGAGATGGGTATTTCTAAGGGCAAAAAGCTGGATCATATCTGCCTGTCAGATAAAGTCACTCCTCCTGACCTGGGAAGGGTTGAGTGAGAGACTCAAAGACGCTAAGAATATAATGCTAGCAGGGTTTGCTCTCCTCATCCTGGTTCCCATCCCTCACAGTTGGAAAAACCAGGAATAGGGAGAAAGCCTTACCCAGGAGATGTCTGACGTTTTGTGAGGAAGAGTTTTCTCAAGTCTAAAGATTGGCAGGTGTGTGGGGAAGTGGAAGACTTGGTAGAAGGTGTCATTTCCCATTCTGCTGTCTACTGTTTTCACAGGAAATCCTGGTAAACCTCAGGTGAGGGACTGTGGTGCTTGACATATATTTCATAAGGCTTCGAGGTCTACAAGAATGTCCTGGTCTACAGATTGAGGATTTTTGGTTTAAAACATTGAAATTACAAGCTGCCCAAGCAGACCCATTTATTAAATACTAGAAATTATTAGATAATAAGCCCTTTCCCCTGAACTGTGACAACTTCAGTCATCACAAAAGTGCTTTGGCTTGAAGAAGCTCTGTTAACATCAGTCGTTAAACATACGAAGCTATCTAGAACTTTATTTTGTTAATAATTTTAGGCATCACTTGTAGAGAAGGACAGAATTTGGTTACCTAAAAGGGCCAGATTTTGAAGTCATGTTCTTTAATTTAAAAAGCATTAATAGGCTGGGTGTGGTGGCTCACATCTGTAACCCCAGTGCTTTGGGAGGGTGAGGCAAGAGGATTGCCTGAGTCCAGGAGTTCAACACCAGCCGGGGCAACATGGTGATACCTTAGCTCTAAAATAAATTTTTAAAATTAGCCAGACATGGTGACACACACCTGTTGTGTCAGCTATTTGGAAGACTGAGGTGGAAGGATCGCCTGAGCCTAGCAAGCAGAGGCTGTGGTCACCGTGATCATGCCACTGTACTCCAGCCTGGATGACAGAGTGATTCTCTGATTAAAAGAAAGCATTGGTAAAATTTCTTCATTGGCCTTGTGAGTCTGTTTCCAGTAAATTTCATTTTTTTAAACAGCTGTATTGAGATGTAATTCACATAATCATAAAATTTACCCATTTAAGCTGGGCTCGGTGGCTTAGCCTGTAATCCTGTGCCTTTGGGAAGCTGAGGTGAGTGGATTGCCTGACCCGCAGGTTCGATACCCGCCTGGGCAACTTGGTGAGATCTCATCTCTACAATAAATCAAAAATTAGCTGGGCATGGTAGCAAGCGCCTGTAATTCCGGCTACTCGGAAGACTGAGGTGGAAGGATCGCCAGAGCCAAGTGGGTCGAGGCTGCAGTGGCTGGGAGCGGCCACTGCACTCCAGTCTGGGGGACAGAGTGAAACTCCAACTCAAAAAAATAAATAAATAAATAAAAATAAAATAAAAACCCAAATTTTAAAAAATCTTTGTACCACTTTATCATCAAGGAGTTTTATTGTTGGAAGTAAAAGAAATTGAGTGATCCAAATGACTAATGAATGGATGAATAAATGTGGTCTATCCATATAACAAAAAATTTGGCAATAAAAAGAAATACATAGCTGGGCGTGGTGGTGCATGCCTGTAGTCCCAGCTACTTGGGAGAGGGAGGAGGATCACTTGAGCCCAGGAGTTTGAGTTCAGCTAAGCAAGATAGAGTGACCCTATTTCTTAAAAATGAGGTCTCGCCAAGTTGTCCAGGCGGGTCTCGAACCCACAGGCTCAGTCAGTTCACTCACCTCAGCCTCCCAAAGGCGTGGGATTACAGGCTGAGCCACTGAGTCCGGCTTAAAATTTGGTTTTTTAAAAGGTGACATCAGCCGGGCTCGGTGGCTCAGCCTGTAGTCCCGCGCCTTTGGGAGGCTGAGGTGAGTGGATTGCCTGAGCCCGCGGGCTCGAGACCCGCCTGGGCAGCAAGACCTCATCTACAATAAATCAAAAAATTAGCCGGGCGTGGTAGCGCACGCCTGTAATTCCGGCTACGCGGAAGGATCACCGGAGCCCAGCAGGTTGAGGCTGCGGTGGCCGGGAGCGGCCACTGCACTCCAGTCTGGGCGACAGAGTGAGACTCCAACTCAAAAAAAAAAAGTGACATCAGCCAGGCATGGTGGCTCAAGCCTGTGATCCCAGCACTTTGGGAGGCCAAGGCAAGAGGATTGCCTGAACCCAGGGGTTCAAGACCAGTTTTGGCAACTTCGTGAGACCTCGTCTTTACAAAAAATTAGCCCGGTGTGGTGGCGCATGCCTATAGTTCCAGCTACTTGGAAGACTGAGGCAGAAGGATTGCCTGAGCCCAGCAGATCAAGACTGCAGTGGCCATGAGCGTGCCACTGCACTCCAATCTGGGTGACAGAGTGGGACTCCAACTCAAAAAAATTAAAAAGTGACATCAGTATTATTTATTTCTTGATATACTATTATATCAAATAATAAGAACTTTTAATAAAAATTCTTTTTATAGTATTCACATAGCACGCTTAAAGCTTGAAATCATTTATGGTACTGTGAATGTCACAGTGTAAACCAGATTTTCCAATATGAGATTAGATTTCCTGAACAAAGCATATTTCCTTTGCAACTTTAGTTCCAAAAGTCATCTCTTTTAACCATTACCAACAGAGATGTAGCCATTTCAGGATGAAAGGTATAAGTGAGCCTAAATGCTTTGGAGAAGGGGAATTTAGGACTAAAGTCATGAGTAAATGAAAATCACTGGAAGAAGGAAACTCAAAAATAAATTACAGTCATGACTACTGATGTATACATTAGACTGGCCATATTTGTTGAATCTTTCGTTACTGTTACCAGACTCTCTTTTGCAACTGACATGGTAATAATAGTCATATACACTAGGCTCAGTGGCTCAGCCTGTAATCCCGCACCTTTGGGAGGCTGAGGTGAGTGGATTGCCTGAGCCCGCAGGTTTGAGACCTGCCAAGGCAACCTGGCGAGACCTCATCTCTACAATAAATCAAAAAAAAAAAAAAAAAATTAGCCGGGCGTGGTAGTGCGCGCCTGTAATTCCAGCTACTTGGAAGGCTGAGGATGAAGGATCACCAGAGCCCAGCAAGTCGAGGCTACGGTGGCCGGGAACGGCCACTGCACTCCAGTCTGGGCGACAGAGTGAGACTCCAACTCAAAAAAAAAAAAAAAAAAATAGTCATATACATCAGTCCTCCACTGCTCAGTTTAGTGGTGACCAAAAACAATGTCATTATTTAATCCCTTTCCTGATATATATCGGGTTTGTATTGAAGTTGCAGGATAGTAAAATGGTTCTGTAGGATTTGGAGTTAGGCATATCTAAATGATGCTTGGATTTTCTTTTTCTTAGCTTTATGATTTGGGACATGTAATTTGATTTCTCAGCTGTAAAATGGAGATGATATACTTATCTCCAAGGGTAGTTGTAAGGAAATGAAATGTGACATACAGGGAATAGCACATTATCTAAAACATAATAAATGCTCAAATGTTAGTCATAATTACTAATTATTATATAAAAGACCAAAAGATCTGAATTTTTTTGTGTCCGCTTTGTATTATCTTTTTTAATGTACTTATACACTGTCTTGTTCCAAAAGAGATTTAAAGCAACATGGTGTGTCTGTATTTGAATACTCCTGAAACCCAGCTGGGTCCAATCTGGGAAGAAAGACTGCATAGTCAGTTTTAGTGGTAATATAAACTTAATGGGACACATGTAAGTACCAAAACCCAGGAGTGCATTGGGTTTATATGTTTCCGGAACAGATTGAAGAGGTTTCCTAAGTGAAAGCGTAGCATAATAGGGCACACAGGTTTTGGGGCAAACCAATATGTAGTCAAGTCCCAGTCCCACTATTTACTAGCCATGTATTTGATTTTAGACAAGTTGCAGTTGAGGGTTTTAGAATTATTAAGAAAAGTTAATATCATTCAGACCTGAGTATCAACCACAGAATACTGATAAAATAATTTAGTTCAGAAGTTATTTTTAAAGAAATACATCCAAGAGCTGGTAGTTGGTAAAGCCTTACCAGTTGGAATGTCAAGTCAATCTATCTCACCTGAAAGCCTGAAAATAAGTTTGAAATATATGAGATAGCTGCTTCTTTAGAGAAACCTGGCAAACACACCCAATGTGGTTGCTTACGCCTGTAATCCCAACACTTTGGAAGGCTGAGGCAGGAGGATTGCTTGAGCCCAGTAGTTTGAGACCTGTCTGGGCAATATAGTGAGACCACATTTCTGTATTTTTAAAATTAAAAAAAAAAAAAAGAAACCTGGCAGACAGTATAACTGAAGATTTAATTTTAGTTTATAGAATAACATTTTTTCTAGTTATTAGCTTCTGTAGTGCAACTCTGAGTTTGTTTTTTCCCATACCCCATTTTAGCACATATTTAAGCAGTGAGCCATATTGTATAATCTTATAGGGGAAATTTAGGCATGTAATGAAGTGCTGCTGTTTATGAAATTGTTATTGTTGAGTTATAAACAAGAGCTTAATCATGCAACCCAGATGGATAATTATTTCCATCATGACCTTATATTGATATGCTCTTCTTTTGTGTTGTTGTTTTTTTGGTTTTTTTGAGTTGGAGTCTCACTCTGTCACCCAGACTAGAGTGCAGTGGCTGCTCCCGGCCACGCAGCCTCGACCTGCTGGGCTCCAGCGATCTTTCCGCCTCAGCCTTCCAAGTAGCTGGAACTACAGGCGCGTGCTACCACACCCGGCTAATTTTTTTATTTGTTGTAGAGATGAGGTCTCACCAAGTTGCCCAGGTGGGTCTCGAACCCGCGGGCTCAAGCAATTCACTCACCTCAGCCTCCCAAGGTGTGGGATTACAGGCTGAGCTACCGAGCCCGGCTGATATGCTCTTCTAAGCAGCCCAGGAAATTAAATATCACAGTGACAGTATATAGGTATACATTTCATATTTACAGCTTTATGTTTGTGATGGTTTATATAACATGACATTCATACCTTTTTGGTTGTCAGAATGTTCTATTTTCTAATTCTGAAGCTACACATTTGTTTTTTTCCAAATGCTTTCTACAATTCCTTGCTGAACTAAGCAGCTAGCTGCTAAAAGGCTTAATAATTACAAAACTTGACCCAATTGATGATAACAGATTGACAGTAGTGGTTATTACCTCCTTTTTGACTATTGACTGATGAAAAATAACATTTGTAGCCATTGCAGAAATCCTAAAAAGGCTAGATAAGAGCCATGAGGGCTGGAAGCTGTGGTACATGCCTGTAATCCCAGGAGGCTGAGGTGGAAGGATCCCTTGAGCTCAGGAGTTCCAGACCAGTCTGAGTTGCATAGTGAGACTGTCTTTCAAAAAAAAGCCATGAAGAAACCCAAAGTTCT
The DNA here is from genome assembly GCF_000164805.1 of Carlito syrichta. Lineage (NCBI taxonomy): Eukaryota > Metazoa > Chordata > Mammalia > Primates > Tarsiidae > Carlito > Carlito syrichta. Next base: position 552,125 of record NW_007249669.1, on the reverse strand, counting down.
TTTGAATACCAAGGTACCTAAAAGTAAGTACCTGAGCCGGTCTCGGTGGCTCAGCCTGTAATCCCACGCCTTGGGAGGCCGAGGCAAGTGAATTGCCTGAACCCGCGGGTTCAAGACCCACCTGGGCAACTTGGCGAGACTTCATCTCTACAATAAATCAAGAAATGAGCTGGGCGTGGTAGCATGTGCCGGTAGTTCCAGCTACTTGGAAGGCTGAGGCGGAAGGATCGCCGGAGCCCAGCAGGTCGAGGCCACGGTGGCCTAGAGCGGCCACTGCACTCCAGTCTGGGCGACAGAGTGAGACTCCAACTCAAAAAATAAAAATAAAAACATTAATTAATTAAAAAATAAAAATAAGTACCTGGATCAAAATCACTTTTCTTTTTTTTTTCCGAGTTGGAGTCTCACTCTGTCACTCAGGCTGGAATGCAGTGGCACACTCATGGCCACACCAGCTTCCACCTGCTGGGCTCCAGCGATTCTTTCTCCTCGGCCTTCCAAGCAGCTGGAACTACAGGTGTTCCCTACCATGCCTGGCAATTTTTTTTATTAATTCTAGAGACAAGGTCTCTCCAAGTTGCCTGGGCTGGTCTTGAACCCGTGGGCTCAGGCAATCCACTGCCCTTGACCTCCCAGAGTGCTGGGATTACAGGATGAGCCACTGAGCCCATCCAAAATCACTTTTCAATAATATGCCTTTACTTTGTATTTAATGTACATACTGTGTATTCTCTTGTTAACCGTAAGTTACATGGAGAAGAATCCTTGACAGATATGCAGTGAACAGATAGGATGTCATATTCCTTTGGGATTTATTGCTTGAGAGTTGACAAAATAAAGAGCACATGGATTGGGTGTTGCTATCAATGACACCTATTTGTGTGTACCAACCAACATAGAGTACCAACCAACATAGAATTTGCTTACGTGAAGTTTCAGTGTATGACTGAAGTTCAGTTTTTTGTGTTTGAGTCGAGGTCTCACTCTATGACTTAGGCTGGAGTGCAGAGGCACGATCATGGCTCAACCCTGGCTCATTTCTAAATTCTTTTGTAGAGATAGGGTCTTGCTATGTTGCCTGTGCTGATCTCAAACTCCTAGGCTCAAGTATTCCTCTCGCCTCGGCCTTCCAAAATGCTGGGATTACATTAGAGGTGTGAACTATTGTGCTTGGCCCTAATTTAGTTTTAAATGAACTGACATTTCTTTGAATCACTGCTTTATTATTATTTTTTTATTAGAAAAAGTCTGTACCTTTTAACGTTTCATTATACTAGCTTTGCTATAAATAAAATGTCACATTTGGCATTTTGACACTTGCCATTGTATATATTGAGCAAAAAAGCAGCTGTTGACTTTTAATATAGATCTGTTCAACTGGGGATCTTATTCTACTATAGTTAGAGATTAAACAGGAGTAAAGAAAAAAATGCACTTGGGTGGATCAAATAAGAAAGAGGAAGAACACATTTTCACTAGCTCTCCTTATTTGTGATATATTCACAGTAAATTGTTTACCTGGAAATTTGTTGAGTCTACTTTCAATTATAATAGAAGTTCTTTTCAAAAATAGACAGACTGTTCAGATCAGTTCGACTGCTCAGCCCGCTAACTTCCAAAGACAAAAATTGTTAAGGCCTCTTAAACTATCAAAGATGTGACTGTTTCATTTATAAAATATCATCATTTTGATTAACCGATATTTAATTTACTATGAATATTCCTTAAATCTTCCCATAGGTGTCCCCTATACCACTGGACTACATTCTAGACTGTCTTGCAACAAATGTTATTAAAGTATTTGTGCTTAAATATAGGGATTATATTTAAGCAAACAAGAAAAGTATTTGGCCGGGCTCAGTGGCTCAGCCTGTAATCCCAGCGCTTTGCGAGGCCAAGGTGAGTGGATTGCCTGAGCCCGTGGGTTCGAGACCCACCTGGGCAAATTGCCGAGACCTCATCTCTACAATAAATTAAAAAAAAAAAAAATATCTGGGTGTGGTAGCGTGCGTCTGTAGTTCCGACTGCTTGAAAGGCTGAGGCGGAATATATGCAGATGACCAGGTGTTCAGAGAAGAGGTAGAATTTGAACTTAACAGATGATACATTTAATAATGAGTACTTAAATAATGAGAAAGACTTGGGCAGTACTTACCCTTGAAGGTGGAGTGGCATGAGTAGATAGAAGGCAGTGAGATTTCCATTCCAGTCCATTTTTCTACGTTGCTGCTAAATTTATCTTTCTAAAGAACAATATAATAATAGTAAATACTTTGTGACAGATTCTTTTCTAGGTACTTTATATATGTTAATTAATTTAATCCCCACAGTATCTCTATGTAAGTGCTTTTATTAGCTCCACAGAGATACAGATAAATTTAAGTAACTTGCCTAAGGTCACACAGCTGATCCTGGCTTCTTTAATACTGCATGTAGCTTGTAACTTCAGTGACTCTTCCTCTTCCACAAAACACAGGACACTCAAAAATGTTCATAGTATGGCTCCAACCTACCTTTCCAACCTTAGATTCTACTTTTTCTTTTTTAGAATCTACATCCTAGCCCCTCTGTATTGCTTTCTGCCTCCTCTTTAAGTACAGTCTGTATTCTGAGATCTAATCTTTGCTTGTGTTATTTATTCTCAACCTGAGATATCCTCTCACTTTTTCCATTCTGTGTTTTATCAGTGTCCTACCCATTTCCCAAGCTTATTTCAACTACCATCTTCATAAAACCTTTGGTGATCCTCTGCCTGAAGTGACTTTTTCCCCTTGGTGAACACCTTGCACATTTTTTGTTGTAGCATATCTGTATCATGCTTATTTGCATGGCACTTGCTCCTTTTTCTAGCATACATTGTTTTTCTATTATAGATTTTTTTAAGTTCTTTGAGAGCAGGAATGTGATTTATTGATCTTCGTATCTTAGGTAGCATTAGGTATAAGCTTGCACGGGGCAGGAAAGTGGAAATGGTTGACACTGAGATTTTGAAGTTGGGCTAGGAGGGAATAGAATTGGGAATTTTGGAGAGTGAGGTGAATGTAAACATGAGGAGTTTGGTTTAGACATACTCTGTTTGAGGTGAGAGCAGAATATGCAAAACGAAAGGGACTACCACTCAAGAGACAGGAATATTTGACACTCCCAGTCTTATCTCATTTTTGCAAGTATGATATACATTGTTACATATATCAAATTATTGTTCAATAGCGGCATATCCTCATAATTCAGTCTTAATTTTTTTGAGATGTGTCACTTGGCTTTTGTTTGAAAAATGAGGTCCACCTAGTATTTAGTCATTCCTAACTTTTTTTTTTTAATTTAGTTGGAGTCTCACTCTGTTGCCCGGGCTGGAGTTCAGTGGCACACTCACAGCCACTGCAGCCTCAACCTGCTGGGCTCAGGTGATCCTTCCACCTCAGCCTTCCAAGTAGTTGGAACTACAGGCATGTGCTACCACACCCAGCTAATTTTTTGATTTATTGTAGAGATGAGTTCTCAAGCCCCTAAGCTCAGGCAATCCTCTCACCTCGGCCTCCCGAAGTGCTGGGATTATAGGTGTGAGCCCATTCCCAACTTTAACAGTAAGATGAAAGATAGGATGAAAGGTAATTTTAGCTTGATTAATTGATTCTTTGTGGATCAGAAATTAGATTTCTAGACAAGTCTATAAGACCATATTGTAGCTGAAATATTTCTGCAAAACAAAAAAAAAGTAGAAAGGAATACAGTTGCTTTACTAATCGTTTTGTGTGTGTGTGTGTGTGTGTGTGTGTGTGTGTGTGTGTGTGTGTGTGTGTTGGAGTCTCACTCTTTTGCCCAGGCTAGAGTGCAGTGGCACGCTCCCGGCCACCACACCCTCGACCAGCTGGGCTCCAGCAATACTTTCGCCTCAGCCTTCCAAGTAGCTGGAACTACAGGTGTGTGCTACCATGCCCAGCTCATTTTTTGATTTATTGTAGAGACAAGGTCTCACCATGTTGCCCAGGCTGGTCTTGAACCCACGGGCTCAGGAAATCCTCTCGCCTTGGCCTCCCAAAGTGCTGGGCTTATAGGCTTGAGCCATGGTGTCCGACCACTAATAGAGTTTTTAAAAGATAAAAATGGCTGAAAGTGGTGACTCACGTTTGTAATCCAAGCACTTAGGGAGGCAGAGGGGAGAGGATTGTCTGAGCCCAGGAGTTTGAGACCAGCCTGTGCAACATGGCGAAACCTCCTCTCTACAGTAAATAAATTTTTTTTAAAAATTAGCCTGGTGTGGTGACATGTGCCTGTGGTTCCAGCTACTTGTAAGGCTGAGGCAGAAGGTTCACCTGAGGCCAGCAGGCTGAGGCTGTGGTGGCCGGGAGCATGCCACTGCACTCCAGCCTGGGCAACAGAGTGAGATTTCAACTCAAAAAAAAAAAGGAACAGTAGCTTACTTCTCTAATTCTTTAATTTGTCAGTTTAACTTCAAAGCTTATAACATTCTTCCTATGTGATATAGGTACTTCACTGAGATTCTTTTATATTTGCCAATGATATTTTGGATTTTTTTTGGCTTATGAATTGCCCTATCAGAGGAAGAAAAGAGGAATTTGGGATAATGTATGTTTAAGAGATTTCCTGAAGTGGAATAAGCTGAGGTGGATTTGACGCAGTGGAAATGAGGAAGGTTTGTATGAGTGCATGCATGGCCATATAATATGTGTAGTGTGCTGTGGTGGGGGATGGACCTGGGGAAAATGAGGAACTTGTAATGGGTAAATGATCTCTCTCATGAGGAAGCAAGGTCATATGAAAGAGTTTGGTTCCAGTGTTTTTCTTTTTCCTTGTTTTTTGGAGTCAGGGGATGTCTCACTATATTGCCCAGGCTGGAGTGCAGTGGCATGATCATGATCATGGCAGTCTTGAGCTCCTGGGTTTAGGCGATCCTTCCACCTCAGCCTCCCCAGTAGCTGGGACTACAGGTGTACACCACCATGCCCAGCTTTCTTTTTTATTTTTTGTAGAGATGAGACCTTGTTATGTTGCCCAGGCTGGACTTGAACTTGAGAGCTCAAGCAATTTTTTCACCTCAGCCTCCCAAAAGTGGTGACATTACAGGTGTGAGCCACTGTGCCTGGCCTTCCAGTACTTCTTGTTTGAACCTATGAGAAGAGATACTAGTCTGGTCTAATATGATTGCTCTTTGTTGAGGGGGTCCCTATGGTTAGATGGGGTAAGAAGAAAAACATTATTTTATATATACTAGTTTAGGAGTTTGGGTATATATGATACTGTGCAAGTTCAGTATCTTTAACTTGAAGAGTACCTGTATTGAAATCTGGGTTCTAATTCTGGCTTTGCTGTAGATGTTTTGTTTTTGCTTGAAAAATTACCTAAATGCTTATTCTGTATTTTCCCAAATGAGAATTAATCTCTGTTCTCTCTTCATCCTCATGAATGCCATCTCTTAGTTTAAAGCAAAGTGAGCATGTATGATATGTTGTATTCTTAGAAAAGTTTTTATTCAGAAAGTTATTTATAGTTAAAAGAACATGGTGTTGAAGTCAGAACTCAGTTCAAATTCTGACTCTGCCATTTACCAGCTGTGTGGCTTTGGATATGCCTGTGCTTCTTCACCTCTTGATCTTTAGTTTTTTGTGTGTGTATAAATAGGAATGATACCTCTTACCTTGAAAGGTAGTTGTGAGAATCAGTTTGTCTGAAACATTTACCATAGTAAAGGCATATATGGGTAAGCTGATGTTATTGTTGTTATTAAGCAACTAAATGGATTAATCTCTTAAAAATCATATTTGATACATAGAATATAAGTGCTGTAATTGATTATTTGCCCACATACAGTCACTGAAAGCAAGCTGATGTTTTTATTTGTTTTTATTTTTTATTTATTTATTTATTTTTGAGTTGGAGTCTCACTCCGTCACCCAGACTGGAGTGCAGTGGCCACTCCCGGCCACCACAGCCTCGACCTGCTAGGCTCTGGTGATCCTTCCGCCTCCGCCTTCTGGGTTGCCGGAATTACAGGTGCACGCTACCACACCCAGTTGATTTTTTTGATTTATTGTAGAGATGAGGTCTCACCAAGTTGCCCAGGCGGGTCTTGAACCTGCGGGCTCAGGCAATCCACTCACCTCAGCCTCCCAAAGCTCGGGATTACAGGCTGAGCCACCCAACCTGGCTAAGCTGATGTTTTTAAACTAGGATATATCATTGTTTTATACCTGGCTATCCACATCACTTTTACCATAGACACTGTAACCACGCCCCTAGTACTTGGATTGCTACCTTCTTACACTTCAGTACACAAAGAGTACCAGGCAGTCTATTCAAATGTTTATATATGCAAGTGTTATTCTGCATATTAAAGGTAACATGTATTTAGGAATTTTTTTCAGTAATGATTAAACTATATGAAGCTATTAGCAGTCTGTCAGCCTTCTTACACTGGCTAACTTTTGCTAAGTGGATTATAGATGTAGTTTGGTCCTCGAGAAGATTTCCCCAGCTGGCTAAATATGTAAACCATGACCCTAACCTCCTTAGTTGCTGTTATATATGGACTGAATATTTGTTCTCCCCCAGTTCCCCACATTCAGTTTGAAATCCTAACACCCAATGTAATGATGTAGGTGGTAGGGTCTTTGCAAGATGATTAGAAAGAGTCTAGGCTTCTTTCTGCCATGTGAGGATACGATGAGAAGTCATCAGTTTGCAACCCAGAAAAGTGCCCTCACCAGAACCTAACCTTGCTGGCACCCTAATCTGAGACTTTCAGCCTCTAGAACTGTAAGAAATGAATTTTCATTGCTTATAAGCCACCCAGCCTATGGTTCTTTGTTATAGCAGCCCCAAAGGACTAAGACAGTAACCAACTATAAATAAGGGATTCTACAAGTAAAGGGTGATTGATAATCACAGGTAACCTATTAGATAATTGGTGGTCCAGTCTTATTCATTTTCTTATTGTGATGAAATATAAAATGTGAAACTCTTTGTTTTTTTATCCTGTAGACAAAATACTTCGAGAGTTTAATTGTTAAAAAAAAAAATTGAGTTACTTAAGAAACCGTAGCAAAGAATTATGTAAGCAATCACATATCAGCATATTAGATCACCTTTTGGATTACCACTCTAGATAAGATTCAGTGGATTGGTATTAGATGAAAAACCCTTATATGTTGACATGTTGCTGATACAGGGCTAATCCTGGGAACTTTAGAGAACGATTTCTATTATCTGCCTACTTACTGTCCAGAAGGTAGCTATCATCCTAGCACCAATTAGAATCACACCAGTAGCTATGTAAGATGTCTGCTTTAAGTGGACTCCCTTGTAGTCAAGATTTAATTATCCTTTATTGTGAGTATCTTCACAGTTATCAGGGTTGTTAGGTACATTTGTGTTTCCTTTTCTGTGCTATTTCTTTCTTTCATTTATTTTTTTGCCTCTGTAAGTTGTTGGGCATTGTGTTTGCTCTCTTTTTGTTAGCCTAGAATTAACTAAAATATTTTATCTCTTAACTGTCATCTCCTATTGCCTTCTGCCTTCCCTCCTTAGGAGTCCATTGTGACAGATCCCCAACTTGGCCGTAAGTGGTTCATACCCATGTTTGGAGTACAGATGTCAACAGCCATTCCAGTTGGTCGGTTCCCACTAACTTTACTTGTAGTCTAATGCCGTGCTGGGTTCCTGTTTCTTTAAGTTTGTGTTTTACTGAGGTTTTTTTTTTTTGGAGAATTTTTGTTAATTTCTAAGCTTTTTTTTTTTTAAGTAGGAGTCTCTGTCATCCATGCTGGAGTGCATTGGCACGATCATGGCTCACCACAGCCTCCACCTCCTTGGCTTAGGTGATTCTTCCAAGTCGTTGGAACTACAGGTACACCTTACCACACCAGGCTAATTTTTATATTTTTTGTGGAGATAAGGTCTAACTATGTTGTTCAGGTTGACTTTGAACTCTTGGACTTAAGCAGTTCTCTCGCCTTGGCCTCCCTAAGTGCTGGGGTTACAGGCGTGAGCCACCACACCTGGCCAAAAAAAAGCATTTTTCAAATGAATCTGTTTGCCAGTCTTGCTTTTATTTATTTATTTATAATTTTTTGAGTTGGAGTCTCACTCTCGTCACCCAGGCTGGAGTGCAGTGGGACACTCACAGCTACCACAGCCTTGACCTGCTGGGCTTAAACGATCCTTCCACCTCAGTGTTCAAAGTAATTGGAACTAGAGATGCATGCCACCATGCCTGGCTAGTATTTGTGATTGATTGTAGAGACGAGGTCTCACCAAGTTGTTCAGGCTGGTCTTGAACCCCCAGCCTCAGGCAATCCTCTCACCTCAGCCTCCCAAAATGCTGGGATTATAGGCTGAGCCACTGTGCCTGACCTAAACTTGCTTTTAAAGAAAAATTATATTGAAATCCTGGGCCTAGATATTTTTGACATTTCTCTAGTATATTATATAAAATTACAGATTGTTCACTGAAATGACCAATCTGGTCTTTTGGTCTGTTGAAGATTGAAATGTTCATGTATGTAAAACACTTAAAATGCTTGTCAAGTAGCACTACTATAAGTGTCAACTAAAATTAATGGTACTAACTTGAAGATTTTTAGCTATAATTTTTTTTTTGAGTTGGAGTCTCACTCTGTTGCCCAGGCTAGAGTGCAGTGACATGCTCACTGCCACCTCAGCATCAACATGCTGGGCTCCAGCTATCCTTCCGCCTCAGTCTTCCAAGGAGCTGAAACTATAGGTGTTCGCTTCCACACCTGGCTAATTTTCTTTTGATTTATTGTAGAATGAGATCTCGCCAAGTTGCCAGGGCTAGTCTCGAACCTCAGGCTCAGGCAGTCCACTCACCTCAGCCTCTCAAAGTGCTGAAATTACAGGCTGAGCCGCCGAGCCCGGAAGCTATATTTTTAAAAGCCATAGGTAGCTATCTTAAAATTGAATATAGATCCTATGTAGTTTTAAGTTGTAGTTGTAAGTGTTACCATTCAGATTCTACTGTTACATACATACAGATTTTCCATCCATGAATATCTGGTGAAAAATTTTGCACTGCTGTAATGAAGAGTAGTCTTTGCTTGAACTATGTATATTTTTGTATAGCAAAAAGTGAAATTAATAATAATGGGGAAAAGTAAATTCTAATATTGACTACAAATTTAAATCAGTGGGCCTAACTATATCAAACTGATAATGTAACTATCAAGAAAAAAAAGAATTAACTCAAGTAACTTTTGAACATAGAACTCTGACTATGCTCCCTTAATGGTATATAGCCTAAGGACCAAAAAAAAGTGCAAAGAAATATTGAATTTATTAAGTAGTAACAGCTACTTACAACAACTCTGCAGGGGAAATGTCCCTATTTTGCTAATGAGGAACCATATTCAGAGAAGGGAATGATTAATCTGGCATTAAACGATCCTGTATTCATTACACTCCATGTTGTGTATTGTGCTGTTTCAGATAAGTCCTGTGCAACCATCCTGGTTTGTTTAGCACCTCCTTTTTATTGACATCATCTGTAATTATTAGTCAAAGTTGCATTTTCAAGAGTTTCCTAACCTCTTGGATCTCCTTTCTCTTCCTTCCTTCCTTCCTTCCTTCCTTCCTTCCTTCCTTCCTTCCTTCCTTCCTTCCTTCCTTCCCTCCCTCCCCTCCCCTCCCCTTCCTTTTCCTCTCTCTGTCCCTCCCTTCCTCCTCCTTTTTTTGAGTCAGAGTTTCACTCTGTCATCCAGGCTGGAGTGCAGTGGCACGCTCACGGCCACCACAGCCTCGACCTCTACTGGGCTCCACCTTAGCCTTCCAAGTAGCTGGAACCACGCCTGGCTAATTTTTTGATTTATTGTAGAGATGAGGTCTTGACAAGTTGCTCAGGCTGATCTCAAACCCCTGGGTTCAGACAGTCCTCTTACCTCCACCTTCCAAAGTGCAGGAATTACAGGCATGAGCCACTGCACCTGACTGAATCTCCTTTCTTTTAAGTATTTCAAGTATTTCATTCCATGTATTTCAGCCTAGTATTTTGAAATCCGCCTTCCTCAAGGGAAGTTGGCTTTACTCACCCTTTTCTTTTTTTTTTCAATTTTCTCTGCCAACTTTTTTTCCCTAGATTATCATTCCTCCTACATCACCAATAACTAATTTCCTAGCTAGTATCAAAGTCACAATTACTTAGGGATATAATCTGTATTGGTAACTAAGCCTAGAAGTTGTACATGAGAGAATTCTATTCTTGAAGACATTAATCTATTTGTAATTTAGGATATCTTATGGCGATTTGGTTGTGAGACGTGTAGAGAGAGAGTGATAAAGAATGCAGTTGTTGGACTTGTGTTTTTTTACATGAAATAGTGGAAACAATATTACTTTAGAAACTGTGATTTTTGAAATGATTCACTCATTAAAGAAGGCAAATAAAAATAGCAATGAAACTAGGGCATAATAACTGGTTGTTAAATGAACTCTATGTCTTTTGAAAAGAGGGTGATTAAGGAAGAAAATATGTAAATAATGTGGGTACACAAGCTGCTATTTGAAATTTTGCTGAGTAAAAAATGATGGGAGGAATTAAACTGTTCAGGAATTTAGTTGGGTCTTGTTTAAAGGACTTTGTGTTTTAAATCTTCAAACATTTGAAGGTTCTCTTCTTGAATTAGCAAAATCAAAATGAAATCCTGTTTTAAAATCACTTTTTAACTGTCTTTACAGTGTGTGACTTTAAAATATAATTTTATATAATATGCCAGAGAAATTGCCAAGAAGATCTAGGTCCATGATTTCAATATAATTTTTAAATGAAATAAGTTTGGCAAGCAGTTTAATTTGAAAAAGTGCTTTTCATCAGAATTAAGTGTATAAAATAGTGTTAAAGTCTTTTTATTAGATTAACTGAGTTTCTAGACACCTGGAGAAAATTATTTTAGTATTTTCTGTCCAGAATAGCTGTTTGTGGGGAATGTGCCACTTGTCTATGGAAATCAGTGTTTATAAGACATCTTTGTTGATGTTTTAAAGATTTTAACTCTATGGACAAACATTCAAGAAAAATTTAACTCTTCTACCAAAATATTCCTTTGAGCACAGCTGTGGAATTAGGCCTGGTTAATGACTTAACTTCAGTTTTTTTTGGCTGGTGCCTAGTCATTTAGCTTTTTATTCGGTTTCCTCACTGAATTGTTCTGAGAATTAAATGAGCATAAAGTACGTAATACCATGCCTAGCACAAAGTAAGCACTCAAATTGTAGTGACAGCTATAATTATTTTTCCTTTTTCCTCTTCCTTCTCCAGATTTATGAATGATGTGGAAAGAAAATTTCTTATGAGAGTGCCCTTTATTTTAATCTCAAAGTTTTGAAGTAGAGATTAGGAGAAAACTAAATTTTTCTAAACCCAAACACTTAAGATTCTGTTTGAGAAGTGAGAAAGAAAGCTGCTAAACACCTACTCTACTTATGCAGTAGCAAAAAGATTGAATTTCTCATTTGTTTCCTACCCCTAGCCCTGCCTCTGTATGAAAATATCTATATGCCTTTGGAGATAGTTGCCTCACTGAAGCAAGAGAGGACAATCTACAGGAATGCTATTATGGCTAGTTCACCATGGCCTTTTGGAAGAACATCTGGATCCATTTTTTAAAGTTTATAATACTTAAGGTCATGAGATTTATATAGTTTGAAATTATTTTATTTTCCTGTGTTGTGCCAATCCATTTTGAAGAGTTATATGTCTTTTATCCAGAAAATACAAGTATATAAGTGGTAATAAAAATCACTATTTTCTTTTTTTGAGTTGGAGTCTCACTCTGTCACCCAGGCTGGAGTGCAGTGGCACGCTCATGGCCACCGCAGCCTCGACCTGCTGGGCTCAGGCGATCCTTCTGCCTCAGCCTTCCAAGTGGCTGGAACTACAGGTGTGCACCACCACAACTGGCTAATTTTTTAATTTATTGTAGAGATGAGGTCTCACTAAGTTGCCCAGGCTGGTCTCAAACCTGTGGACTCAGGCAATCCCCTCACCTTGACCTCCCAATGTGCTAGGATTATAGGCATGAACCACTGCGCCCAGTCAAAAAAATCACTATTTTCAATTAAATTACTTGAGTTTTCCCTTCTTACTTTCACATTTTAAGGATATAATCATTATCCTAAGCACATATATGCATATGCATGTATAACCATACATACAAATGTAACTTTCCTTTTTTGTGATCACTCAGTTACATGAAGTAAAAGTTATAATATTTAATTTATTATAATTAATTTCAGCAGTATCTTTCATAGGACTGTCGGACCTTGGAATTTAAAAAGAGAGAATGGTAACATCGGAAGACATAAATAATACTCTATAAATATCTGAAGGGTGATTTAAATTTATTTCTAAAACAACTGTTTTCTTTTTTAATTGACCTCTTGCTGTACTTAGCCTCTTTTAGGAATTATTGTATGTAATCGACTCAGTCACATTTCCTTTAATTTTTCTTTTTCTAAGACTTTACCTTTTCAGAGGTGATGTAAATTACATGTTTTATGTTCTCCTACCTTTATACTCCACTTAGCTAACCTCACTCCCATGTACTTGAATGAGTGCATATCGTCAGAGCATTGTTTCTTTTACCCTTTCTGCTATGTTCATATTTTAAAAGTCATAAAAAGCAGGTTGTTTATTATACATTCTTGGCACTTTAAAATACCTCTAATTTTTTTCTATTTTTAATTTAAAAAAATATTTTGTGTAGAGATGAGATCTCACTCTAATGGTCTTGAACTTCTGACCTACTCTTCTGTCATACTCTTGCCTCAGCTTCCCAAAGTGCTGAGTTTAGACATGAGCCATTATGCTCTGAATACCTCTGATTTTGAAAGCTTTTTTCCTCTGGGCTTAGATACATGTATGATTTATAAAGTGAAAGAGGGTTGCCTGTTGTTATTTCTTGAGTTGCCGTTTAGAGAGTCTTCTGGCCTTGTCATCTGTCTAGGGAAATAATCCAGCATACCTTACTGTCATATACGTCGTAGTAGATTCTCTCTTTTTTTTTTTTTTGAGTTGGAGTCTCACACTGTTGCCCAGACTGGAGTGCAGTGGCACGCTTCCGGCCACCGCAGCCTCAACCTGTTGGGCTCCAGCGATCCTTCTGCCTCAGCATTCCAAGTAGCTGGAACTACAGGCGCGTGCTACCTTGCCCGGCTAATTTTTTTATTTATTGTAGAGATGAGGTCTCACCAAGTTGCCCAGGCGGGTCTCGAACCCGCAGGCTCAGGCAATTCACTCACCTCGGCCTCCCAGGGCACGAGATTACAGGCTGAGCCATAGCGCGCGGCCTAGATTCTCTTTTCTACAGAATTTTCCTGTTTTAAAGCTTTTTATTCTGCTTTAATTTTGTCACTCAAATGCAGTTTAGCAGTCACTTTATCTGGAACTTTAGACACTTAATTCTGCTGGACAGAAAAATGCTATCATATTCTTAAAGTCTTTTTAAGCAGTTATTTGGATATCTGGTAGAACTTTCTAAATTTTCAGGTTGTTAAACAACTTCACACAAAATTAATGATAATCTGAAGAGATTGTTTTCTTAGATTCCTCTCACCATAAATTCATGCTTCTACATGCAACTCCTCAGAATCTAAAAATGTCTTAGCAAAATTTCTTATGAAACCTATTCTTCAATTTGAGAAAACCTATACAAAGGCCATTGCCATATTATTTTGGACTCCAGATGGAATGTATATTGTCTATTGTACCTACGCTGTTATTTAGAATTGATAGGAATGCACTGAGCCTTAGTACTCTCTTGGGTCTAATTTTGCAGACCATCTTGCAGATATTCACTTGGATCCAGAACCTGTCATGCATCACTGCAGAAAAAGATTCAAATACAGTCAAAGTATTTGAAAATCAAAGTATTTGAAAATCACTGTATTTTCCAAATAGTCAAGTAAAACATATGTATGTCTGCACAAAACTTAACCTGTTAAGACAATGTCATCATTTTTCCTTTTGAAAACTTCATTATAGTGTCTGCACATTAAGTATCTCATGTATATTTCTAGGCAAATTATGCATCAGTACTTTTATCTTTTTTTTATTGAGTTGCAGTCTCAGTCTGTCACCCAGATTGGAGTGCAGTGGCACGCTCCCGGCCACCACAGCCTTGACCTGCTGGGCTCTGGTGATCCTTCCACATCAGCTTTCCAAGTAGCTGGAACTACAGGTGTGCACTACCACACCCGGCTAATTTTTGATTTACTGTAGAGTTGCCCAGGTGGGTCTCAAACCCACGGGCTCAGGCAATCTACTCTCCTCAGCCTCCCAAAATGCTAGGATTACAGACTGAACCACCGAGCCTGGCCAGTACTTTTATCTTTATAATTCGATATTTTCAGAAGTTGGGACTCTTTTTAAGTATTCCTTTGAGCTGCAAATTAAATGATCACAAATGTGATTCTGAGTTATGGTTAGTTTAACCCATTTTTCGATAAGTTTTTTTCTTTTTTAATCTACTCTAGGCCAACATGCAATAAATAAGACCCAATTTTAGTGAGAGAGACAGACAATTTAGCAGTTAATTGGAGTTCAATGACAAGAGTGTTAAAATAGCAATAAGTGTGTATTGCTGTTGAAGCATATTGAATGTGCCTCTAACTCAGACATGGAGAGTTAGAAACAACTACACGAAGGAAGGACATCTTAAGCTGAGATGTAAAGAACAGATAGGCGTTGGATGAAGAAGGAAGGAATGCAAGAATGTTCCAGGTAGAAGGGAAAGCAAGATTAAGGCCTCAGAGGCTTAAAGAAAAATTATGTATAGGGGACCTAGAAGCTCAGTGTGCCTGATAGCAGTAGTTTGAAGGAAGGAGTGGCATCAGATGGCACTGGGTAGGCAACAGACTGGATCATGAAGAGCATATTTTACATCTCTCTTTTTAAAAACAGATTTTTATTGAGATGTACTTCTTATGTCATACAGTTTACCCCTTTAAAATGTACAACTCAGTGCTTTTTAGTGCATTCACAGAGTTGTGCAACCATATCACCATAGTCAATTTTAGGATATTTTCATCACCTCAGAAAGAAAGCCTATACCTTTTAGCTACCAAACCTCCAACTATGCCAGCCCTAAGCAACTACTAATCTACTTTCTGTTGTCTCTATATAGTTTAAACTATTTTGGGTAGATAAATGAACTCACATAATATGTGGTCTTTTATGACTAGTTTCTTTCACTTATTATTTTTATTAGTATTTGAGTCGAAGTCTCACTCTGTCACCCAGGCTGGAGTGCAGTGGTACGCTCATGGCCATTGCAACCTTGACCTGCTGGGCTTAGGCAATCATTCTGCCTCAGCCTTCCAAGTGGCTGGAATCACAGGCACATGCCACCACGCCCAGCTAAATCTTTTATTTACTGTAGAGATGAGGTCTTGTCAAGTTGCCCAGGCTGGTCTCCAACCCCTGGACTCAGTCCTCTCACCTCTACCTCCCAAAGTGCTGAGATTACAGGCGTGAGCCACCAGACCCAGCCAGCATTATGTGTTTTTGTTTTGTTTTGTTTTTTATTTTTTTGAGGTTGAGTCTCACTCTGTCGCCCAGACAGAGTATTTGAGTTGAAGTTTCACTCCGTCACCCAGGCTGGAGTGCAGTGGTACGTTCATGGCCATCGCAACCTTGACCTGCTGGACACCGGCAATTCTTCCACCTCAGCCTTCCTATACCACGCCCAGCTAATTTATTTATTTATTTATTGTAGAGACGAGGTCTTGCCAAGTTGCTTGGGCTGGTCTCGAACCCATGGGCTCAGGCAGTCCACTCACCTCTGCCTCTCAAAGTGCTGGGATTACAGGCTGAACCACCAAGCCCAGCCCAGCATTATGGGTTTTTTTGTTTGTTTGTTTTAAGTTGGAGTCTCACTCTGTCGCCCAGACTGGAGTGCAGTGACCGCTCCCAGCCACTGCAGCCTTGACCTGCTGGGCTCCAGCGATCCTTCTGCTCAGCCTTCCAAGTAGCTGAAACTACAGGCATGCGCTACCACACCCAGCTAATTTTTTTTGATTTATTGTAGAGATGAGGTCTTGCCAAGTTGCCTGGGCGGGTCTTGAACCTGCGGGCTCAAGCAGTTCACTCACCTCGGCCTCCCAAAGCGTGGGATTACAGGCTGAGTCACCGAGCTCGGCCAGCATTATGTTTTTAAGGCTCATTTGTATTGTGGCATGTATCAGTCCTTCATTCTTTTTTTTTTTTTTAATTTGGAGTCTTACTCCATCACCCAGGCTGGAGTGCAGTGGCATGCTCACGGCCACTACAGCCTTGACCTGCTGGGCTTAGTTGATCCTTCTGCCTCAGCCTTCCAAGTAACTGGAACTACAGGCATGTGCTCCCACACCCGTCTGATGTTTTTGATTTATTTTAGAGAGAGGTCTGACTAAGTTGCCCTGGCTGGTCTCAAACCCAGGGACTCAGGCAATCTACTCTCCTCGGCCTCCCAAAGTGCTGGGATTACAGGCTGAGCCACTGAGCTTGGCCTTTCATTCATTTTTATTGCCAAATGATATTTCATTATATGGCTATGCCACATTTTGTTTATCCAATCATTGGTAAATGGACATTTGGGTTGCTTTTACCTTTTGTGGCTATTTTGAATAATGTTTCTATAAACATTTATGTAGACATTTTTGCGTGAACATGTTTTCATTTCTCTTGTGTATAGCTTAGCAGTAAAATTGCTGAGTCATAGGAAAATTCTATCTTTAACTTTTTGAGGAACTATCAGACTGTTTTCCAAAGTGGTTGCACCATTTTACATTCCCATCAACAGTGTATGAGAGTTCCAGTTTCTCTACATCCTCACCAACACTTCTTATCTGTGTTTTTGATTATAACCATCCTATTGGGTATGAAGTAGTTTCTCTTTTGGTTTTGATGTGCATTTCCTGATTTATTAATGATGTAGAGCATCATTCTGTATGCTTTATCTTCTTTGGGGAAATGTCTATTCAGATTTTCTCACCATTTTAAAATTGGATTATTTGTCTTTATTATTGAATTGTATCTGGATTCAAGTTGTCAGACACATGATTTGCAAATATTTTCTTTCATTCACTGGGTTTTTTACTTTCTCAGTGGTATCCTCTGATGTAAAAAGGTTTTAATTTTGGTGAAGTTCAGTTTATCTGTTGTTTCTTGTGTTGCTTTTGGTGTCATATTTAAGAAACTGTTGCCTAATCCAATGTCACAAATATCTTTTCCTGAGTTTTCTTCTAGTAGTTTTAGCTTTCACATTTAGGTATCTCATCTACTTTGAGTTAATTTTGTATAAAGTCTGAGGTGGGGTCCAAATTCATTCTTTTGTATGTGAATATCCAATTATTCCAGCACCACTTATAGAAAATACCATTCTTTCCCCTTTTGAATAGTCATGGCACCTTTGTTGAAAATCAACTGACCATAATTGTGAGAGTTTATTTTTAAACTCCCAATTCTTTTCCATTGATCTATGCCTGTCCTTATGTCATTGTTATCTTTTGTTTTTTTGAGACAGTCTTGCTCTCACCCAGGTTGGGCTTCAGCCATTTTCCCTTCTTAACCTTCCAAGTATCTGGGATTACAGACATGTGCCACCATGCCCGACTAATTTTTAATTTTTCTTTGATTTTCACTATGAGAACCTGATAGGGCTCCTAGAAATAAAACTCACAAAAGTATGTCCTCTCCTCCTTCGAGTCTAGGTCTCCCTGGAATTTTTTTTTTTTTGAGTTGGAGTCTCACTCTATCACCCAGACTGGAGTGCAGTGGCCGCTCCTGGCCACCGCAGCCTCGACCTGCTGGGCTCTGGCGATCCTTCCGCCTCAACCTTCCAAGTAGCCAGATTTATAGGCGCACGCTACCACGCCCGGCTAATTTTTTGATTTACTGTAGAGATGAGGTCTCGACTGCCCAGGCAGATCTCGAACCCACGGGCTCAGGCAATCCACTCACCTCAGCCTCCCAAGCAATCCACTCACCTCAGCCTCCCAAAGGCACGGGATTACAGTCTGAGCCACCGAGCCCGGCTTGAATTTTAAATCTCAAACTCAATCACACTGAGCCACCAGGAATTCATGTTACAGGCTGAGCCACCAAACCCAGCCAGCAGGTCTCAGTTATAATCTTATCTTGATTGCGTGGTGATTTAGGCAGATTACTTAACTTCTAAGCTTCAGTTTCCTAATAATAATCATACCTAAGCATATAGTTTTTCTAATTATAATAATATTTATCTTCTTCAGTGACGGGGATTAAATGAGGCAAACAAGTAAACCTCTTAACACATAGTTGGCACATCATAAATGTTTATAAATTGCAGCATTTATTATTATTTGTGGCCCAGTTCTGTCATTCTGTCACTTATTAGCTAGGTTACCATAGGCAAGTTTCTTTTCCATTTTTGTAGAGACCAGAGTTTTGCTATATTGTCCAAGTTATTCTCAAACTCTTGGACTTCTGCCTCAGCCTCCTAAACTCAGGGATTACAGGTGTGCACCACCATGCCCAGCTATTTCTTTCCTTTTTGTATATAAAAAGGAAATCACAATACTTGCTAGGAATATTCAGCTGAGTGTCTTTTGAGGGGTTGGGAAATGTCAAGCACTGTGCCTGACACATCCTTTTAACCACTCAGTAAATGTTAGTCAAAGCAGAATCTAAATAAGTTTTAGAAAATTAGGTTGGAAACTTAGGTATGGGATTTTGGCCTTTGTCTTATAATTAGGTGCTTTTAAAAGTTTATGATCAGGAAGATAACATAAAAGTGATGTTTTAGGAATATTAATGTATTAGTAGTGTGGCAGAATTTGTCTCTCAGCTAGATGTCACCCCTTCAGAGAGACGTCCCCTAACCACACTGAGAATTTAAGATAGTACTTCCCCCTCCTCTCTAATGCCTTACCCTACATCATTTTTCTCATGGCATTTTTGACGTCTGCCATTATCGTGTTTATTAATATGCATACTTTTATTTATTTATTTTGAGTTGGAGTCTCACTCTGTTGCCCAGATTGGAGTGCAGTGGCCGCTCCCGGCCACCGCAGCCTTGACCTGCTGGACTCCAGTGATCCTTCCGCCTCCGCCTTCCGAGTAGCCGGAATTACAGGCGCGCGCTACCACGCTCGGCTAATTTTTTAATTTTATTGTAGAGATGAGGTCTCGCCTGCCCAGGTGGGTCTCAAACCCGTGGGCTCAGGCAATCCACTCACCTCAGCCTCCCAAAGGCGCGGGATTACAGGCTGAGCCACTGAGCCCAGCTAATATGCATACTTTTAAACTGAGTCCCTCCACTAAAATATACGCTTCATGAGAAGAAAGATGTTGTCTGTCTTATTGCTGTATCTCAGTACCCAGAACAGTGCCCAGCATAGTAGAAAGCATTCAATATATATGTTGAATGAATGAAATATATTAGTAGTAAAGAGGGACTGGAAGGAGAAACTAGTAAAGAAATTATTAGAATGATTTTAACATTAGGATATAAAAAGCTGGACCAGGAATGATGATAGCAATGGAAATGGAGAGAAAAAACAAATAAGAAAAATTACAAAGAAAGATGATTTCTGACATATTAGAAGATAATATGAGGCAATCAGCATGAATGATTCCAAGACTTACATACTGAGTTTCAGCGAGATTTTTTAGGTATCTGGGAAGGCAAATGAGGTTGCCTCATTTGCATGACCTTGGTCTTATTCCTTTAAGTGGGAAGAAAGGTTATCTACTTTGGGCAGGCATGAGAGAACTTGAAGACTGTGAAAAGATTTGGAACAGCTGCTGTGGGGGATGCCACAGAGTCAACAAAGGCCAAACTGCTGAGCTTCGCCAAGATTCTGTAAAGTTGGTGGCATGATTTTATAGTGGACCCAGTCAGGAGTTATTTGACACTTTTCTAAGTGAGGAAAAGTCTTGAAAATATGTATCTTCTCTTGATAATTCATCCTGGCTCCATCACCTGTAGTTTACTTAAACCTTTTTTGATGCTGTCAACCTATATCACTTCATAGAACAATGAACTTCATATACTGGGGGTACCAAAAGAAAAGTATAAAAGATGTTATCTGTGTATTTTTGAAGTTGAATTGAAGTATGGTAGCAATGTGTACTATGAAGTTCGCTCCAATGCTAACGTCACCATATAACAGGCAGGTATATATTGAGTATTTCAATTTTAATGTAGCTTTTTCCGTTCTTAAAGTGTGTATACATTTTTTGGCATCCTCTGCATTTACCATACAAATATCTAAAGTTTACTGACATACAACTTAAAAGATATTCTATGATTTGCTGAAACATATTTACATTCATTCTCTCTGTACTGGTTAACTTTTTTTTTTTTTTTGAGTTGTAGTTTCACTCTGTCTCCCAGACTGGAGTGCAGTGGCACGTTCCCGGCCACCGCAGCCTCGACCTGCTGGGCTCCGGCAATCCTTCCACCTCAGCCTTCCAAGTAGCCAGAATTACTGGCACGCACTACCACACCCGGCTAATTTTTGATTTACTGTAGAGATGAGGTCTTGCCAAGTTGCCCCAGTGGGTCTCGAACCTGTGGGCTCAGGCAATCCACTCTCCTCAGCCTCCCAAAGTGCTAGGATTACAGGCTGAGTCACCGAGCCCAGCCTGGTTAACATTTTTATGGATTTTGATCACAAGTCATATAATGCATGCCATTATTTTACAGATTGGTATTTCTAAAGCCAGCCCTGTTGAGGGTATTTATTTTCTCTAGGGCACCAGAAGTTACCACACAGTGCTCTGTTACCCTCATTGCTCCCAAGTGAGTGCAGTGTCCTGGGTTAGGGCAAAGGAAACCAGCCAGCTGAGTTTTCTCCAGGTTTGTATAAATGAGAGTCAATTGGAATGAATTGGGGAAGGAGCATCTGGGCACCGTGCTGCTTGTCCTACTTATTGAAATACATTTAACAACTCTGTGAGATAGGTAATAGAATCTCTCCATTTACAATGGGGAAACTGAGGCTCAAATGCTAAATTGCCCAAGGTCACAGAGCAAAGAAGCTAGAGAGCTGGAAGTCAAGCTCACATCTGCCTTTTCCACACCCAGTTCTCCTTCTTAAACCATGCTGCATTGGTTAGGATACAGTCCAGGTTCCTGTGTTTTTATGATAAAATAAAATAGCAATAGGACTATTGATTAATTAACAACCTCTAATGGGGAACAACTTGTTGCCCCGCACAGATATGCAGCATTGGGAATTCAATAAGTGGAAAGTTTTCTTTTAACTTTTAACTCCTATAGGTTTTTAGGTTGCTAGCATGGCACACAGAACTGCACACAGAACTGCATGCTCTTCATGAGTACAAAGAAGAGTTAGGAATAGTAGGAATTTTAAAGTTTTCTGTTTTGTTTTCATTAAACTCTGATGGTATCAGCATTCAGTCTTTTAGCCACAGCAGTACATTTTCATTTCTGACATAACTATCATTTGATATACATAGGAATCATGTTTCCTTAAACATATATCTTTACATTACTCACATGGGCACTTATTTCTTCTCACATTATTCATATGCACTTGCCTCATCTTCCTGTATTTTATCAATGAGTATTTATTGAGCACCTATTTTATTCCAGCCATTATGCTAGCTATTCCAGGAAAAGCCTTGTGCTTTCTGAAAATTGGAATTCATTAATTAAAAAGTTAAATAGAACCGACATGCTATGCTTTTCTATCCAGAGAAATGCATCTTTTTTTTTTTTTAAATTTTAGTTGGGGGTCTCCGTCATTCAGGCTGGAGTGCAGTGGCATGATCACAGTAATCCTGGGCTCAGTCAGTCCTTCCATCTCAGCATTCTGAGTAGTTGGAAATACAGGCATGCACCACCATGCATGGCTAACTCTTAAATTTTTTTGTAAAGACGAGGTTTCGCTGTGTTGCCCAGGCTGGTTTCGAACTCTTGGACTCAAGCAGTCTGCCCACCTCAGCTACGCAAAGTGCTGGGATTACAAGCGTAAACCACCATATTTGGCCAAGAAATGCATAATTATAGTTTGATTCAAGACTTAATAATTTATTTCCCTCCCAGTCATAGAATAAACTGTTGTTTGTTGCTTTGGGTTCTTAGGTACAGAATCTGATAAAAGTCTAGGTGGTCCCAATAGTTGAATTTATAATCAAGGGGCTTGCCTTAAATATATGATCAATTTAGATAGATTTGGGAAATTCTGAAATGTAATTATGTAAAAATACTATAGAAAATACTTTAATGGAAAATAACTCACTCACTAAAGGAATATGTGATTGTTTAATTGCTTATTTCCCCAAGCTGGCAGAAGAGTTTAGTTTGCATTGTTGACACAACCTCTCAATAGTAGCTGATTTATTAAGAGCTTCTGTATGCCAGACATTGTTCCTAAGCTTTCTGCAATAATAAATTCATTGAAATGGGGGTCAGGTTGAGCATCCCAAATTCAAAATTCGAAATGCTTCAGAAACTAAAATTTTTTGAGTGCTGGATTTCAGATTTTTGGATTTGGGATGCTCAACTGGTAAGAATTATGCAAATATTTCAAAATAGGAAAAATCTGAAAGTTGAAGCACTTCTGGTCCCAATAATTTTGGATAAGAGATACTCAATCTTTACTATTTAGTATCTCTTATCCAAAATTAGTACCATTTCACAGATGAAGAAAGTAAAGCGGAGGGAGGACAATTAACTTGTCCAAAGTTACAGAGCTGGTGACAGACCCCAGACCAACTTGCTTACTGTGCTGCTAACCACTATTCTGTGCTACCTTTCACTGGCCTTTGTGTTAAGAATAACTTTTCAGCCTAGAAAACTGTCCAGCATTATCTGATGAGCTTGTGTATAATGCATTAATATAACTAAGTGAAAGGAAAGAATGAGTTTTTCTCTATAATCTTATACACAGTCAAGATTCTACTATGTAGTTAATTCATAGTGGGAAGTTTGGGGATTTTAGAAAATGTATGATTTTCTGATGTGACTTTACAAGAGTGAGAAAGGCATAGAAAAGCAGTGTTTGAGCTAGATCTCCATAGTCCTTATACATGTATTGAGTCCTTAATGCTGGCTGTGGGTCTTCATGGGTAGTAAAATATTTTGGAACCAATAAAAATGATTAGGTATTGGGTTCTGAAAATAAAAATTTGCTCTTTGCATTTTTTCCTTTTTTCCTTTTTTTTTTTCTGAATCAGAGTCTCACTCTGCACTTATGGCCACGGCAGCTTTGAACTGCTGGGCTCAGGCAATCCTTCCACCTCAGCCTTCCAAGTAGCTGGAACTATAGGAGTGTGCCACCATGCCCAGCTAATTTTTTGATGTATTGTAGAGATGAGGTCTTGCCAAGTTGGTCCTAGGCAACTCTGGGCTCAAGTATTCCTCTCGTCCTCCCTCTCAAAGTGCTGGGATTGCAGGCATGAGCCACCATGCCCAGCTTCTTTGCTTTTATATTTTATTTCTTTTTTAGCTTTTAAATATTTTATTTTAAAATTGTGGGGTACAATTCAGGGTTAGGTATACCAATATTCATCATGCAGGTACCCTTGTTGATGAGGTGTGCCCCCCGCCCTTCCCCAGACAGATTCCAGCTACTGCCAATCCCACCCTCCCATCCCCCCACAGTTTCCTGCTACTGTCAATCCTTTTCTTATAATATTGCAATAGTTGTTCAGGGTCCACTTATGAGTGAGAACATGTGGTACTTTTTTGCATTTATTACATAGATTTCCTATGCTAAAAGATGTCAATGAATTTAAAAGGACTTTAATTATGTTTCTAACAAATTTGTTATATTTCATTTACTCAATAGCACATGTAGCTAATGGCTGTCTTGTTAGTACAAGTTCAGGGCTATCCAAGGGATCATTTCTGGAATAAAATCTTAGGTCTTTTTGAATGAACCGTGATGTCAGTAGTAACTCATTTTGATTTCTTTAACTATTTTGAAGGACCTTATCAAGAACAATTTGAGTTAAAACGATTAAACAACTATATCATCACCATGAAAAGTAGGCAGCTGAAAAAAGTAGGATTTGAGTGCACCAGAGAGCTAGAAGGACATTTTTTGCTTCATCAACGACTTTATTGCTCTATTTAAAGGACTGTGGCTAACTTAGCTCTTGCTCTTTAGAAAACAAACAAGACTTTAGTAAAACAGTTGGTTTTCTTGTAGTAGAATTAGTGAATATGGGATCATTGCCCCTAGGGGAAATAAACAGTGTTCCTTTGAATCTCTGGTAACATTTCATCAGCTGATCAATATAACTTTATGTTTGTTTCTGTTTTATGACACATTATTTAATATATAGTTGGTTCGTTAACATTAATTAATAGCACATATTAATATTGTGCAGTAATATATGTCAACAATATAGTGCCAGAAGCACTATAATTCATGCCTGAATGAAGTTTATGTAACACACATATTTTCTCTGAAAGGGACATCGCCGTTTTCTTATGCTTAGGAACACTAGATAGTACTTCAGCACTACAATTGGGGCCATTTTAAACAGTGAAATCATCTGTAATAAAACACAAAAATGTGAAAAATGTGGCTTGAAAAAGACAGAAAGGACACTTGCTTACCATAGGAGGGCTGAAATAAGAAGGCAGAGCATCACCTTGTTCAACTTCATCTGGGAACATGTGTGTCTGGTGACTCATATTTGTTGCCATTTTGCACATGCATTATATCCCCATATGTCCATGCAAGTGCCACACCTATTTTTTTTTAATTAATATAAAGGTGGAGTACAATTCAGGGTTAGTTATACAAACGTTGATTATGCAGGTACCCTTATTGATGAGGTGTGCGAGTGCCACACTATTGATTTGGGGGTGACAAATACATTTTAGCAAGTAGGCACTCATATAATGAAGGTCAACTGTGTATAAATGCATCCTAAATTTTTTTTTTTTTTTGAGTTGGAGTCTCACTCTGTCGCCCAGACTGGAATGCAGTGGCTGCTCCCGGCCACCGCAGCCTTGACCTGCTGGGCTCCAGCGATCCTTCTGCCTCAGGCTTCCAAGTAGTCGGAATTACAGGCATGCACTACCACGCCTGACTGATTTTTTTATTTATTGTAGAGATAAGGTCTGCCAAGTTGCCCAGGCGGGTCTCGAAACCGCGGACTCAGGCAATCCATTCACCTCAGCCTCCCAAAGCGTGGAATTACAGGCTGAGCCATCAAGCCCGGCTTGCATCCTAAATTTTATTTTATTTTATTTTTTTAACTTTTAAATTTTTTATTTAAAAAATGTGGGGTACATGGCCGGGCATGGTGGCTTACGCTATAATGCCAGCACTTTGGGAGGCTGAGGTGAGAGGTTTACCTGAGCCCACGGGTTCGAGACCAGCCTGAGCAACTTAGTGAGATCTCATCTCTACAATAAATAAAAAAATTAGCCAGGCATGGTGGTGCATGCCTGTGGTTCCAGCTCCTTGGAAGGCTGAGGCAGAAGGACCACCTGAGCCCAAGAGTTTGAGGCTGCAGTGGCCATCAGTGTTCTACTGCACTCCAATCTGGGCGACAGAGTGAGACTCCAACTCAAAAATAAGTAAGTAAGAATGTGGGGTACAATTCAGGGTTAGGTATATAAATGTTCATTATGCAGGTACCCTTGTTGATAAGGTATGTGCTCCCCTTCCCTGGTAGTTTCCCACTACTTCCAGTCCCTTTCTTACAGTATTATGAAAATTGTTCAAGTTCCGCTTATGAGTGAGAACATAACGATATTCTTTGTTTCTGTGATAGATCAGTATGATAGACTCTAATCCATCTAAGTTGCTGTGAAGTCCATGTTTGTCCTTCTTTATGGTTGCATAATACTCTATTGTGTATGTGTACTACATTTTTTTATCCATTCCAGTTTCGATGGGCAGCACAGCTGGTTCCATGTTTTTGCTTTTGTGAATAATGTAATGCATCCTAAATTTTATTTTTTTCTTTTCTTTTCTTTTTTCTTTTTTTTTGAGTAGGAGTCTTACTCTGTCGCCCAGGCTGGAATGCAGTGGCACGCATGCTCACGACCACCCCAGCGTCAACCTGCTAGGCTCCACTGATCCTTCCGCCTCAGCCTTCCGAGTAGCAGGAACTACAGGCGCGCGCTACCACGCCCGGCTATTTTTTATTTTATTGTAGAGACGAAGTCTCACCAAGTTGCCCGGGCTGGTCTCAAACCCGTGGGCTCAGGCCGTCCATTCGCTTTGGCCTCCCAAAATGCTGGGATTACAGGCTGAGCCACCAAGCCCAGCCCTAAATTTTAAAATGAGAATAAAAATATAGGACTTGCTCATCCCTACCTTTCTTACCCCCTCTCTCCATCCTTTCTTTTCAGAAATAACCACCGTTATCTCCCTATGCATTTGCAAGTATGTGGACTTACAGAAATAAATATATCTATTTTTTAAAGTGTATCTTATGACACATACTTATCTGATACATTTTAGTATTCTTTTGTGTGTGTGTGTGTGTGTGTGTGTGTGTGTGTGTGTGTGTGTGTGTGTTGGAGTCTCACTCTGTCGCCCAGACTGGAGTGCAGTGGCCGCTCCCGGCCACCGCAGCCTCAACCTGCTGGGCTCCGGCGATCCTTCCGCCTCAGCCTTCTGAGTAGCCGGAATTACAGGCGTGCACTACCATGCCCGGCTAATTTTTTGATTTTATTATAGAGATGAGGTCTCGCCTGCCCAGGCAGGTCTCAAACTCGCGGGCTCAGGCAATCCACTAATCTCAGCCTCCCAAAGGCGCAGGATTATGGGCTGAGCCACCGAGCCCAGCTCCATTTTAGTATTCTATACCATTTATGCACTATTATTTATTCCTCTGTGGATAGGTATTTAGGTTTTTGCCATTATAAATAACAGTGCAGTGAACATCTTTGTACCAATTTCTTTTTCCATATGTGTAAGTTTTTCTCTGGATTGCATATGTAAAAATGAAATTGCTAAGCAGAAAGGTATATACACTTGAACTTTTGTTAGAAAAACAGTTGTGTCAGGTCCCCCTGGAAAGCTGACACTGAGATGGAGTTAGGACTGCAGACAGTTCTTTGAGGGTTAGTGCCTGTGTGAATGACAAGGAAGGGGTTAGAAGCTGAAGGACAGGAAAAGTGGTCAGACTGTGATTCAGATCTAACAGGGTCTTAGCCTACTCAGTGCGGCACCCTGGAGTGAAGATTGCCTGTTGGAGGAATGGTACCAGGTTGAGTAGAAATGGCCAGGTCCTAATATTCCCTCATTTTTGGTTTTGATCAGGGCTGCCAGGGAAGAAAGTGGCCTGATCTTGAAAGATGAGGGAGGTAAATCCTAAAGGCACAAACAGCTGGAGACTAACTGCACACTTTGGAGCTGATCTGCAAGAGGTTTAGTCAAGGGAGAGCTGAGCAGTTAGCTTCCGTGGTTGCCACTGCAATGTAATAGTGTATAGCATAGCGAATAAAAACACAGATTCTAGAGCCAAACTCCCTGGATCCAACATCTTTCAGTAAGATATTACTCAACATCTGCGTGTCTCAGTTTCTTCATCTCTAAGCTGGAGAAATAAAAGTACCTGTGGCATAGGATTGTAAAGAGATGAAATGAGCTGGGATATCTGAGGGACTTCCAGTACCTGGGATATGTTAACACTGTATAAGAGTTAACTGATGTTGCTATTGTTATTAGTATTGTTAATACAAAATTGTTATTAGTTATTGTTATTAGTATTATTACTACAAATTGCTCTCCCAAAACTTTGCTCCAGTTTTTCTTCCCACCCTTCCAACAGTGTATAAAAATATACTTTCTTCTCTAGACCTTTTTCAGTATTGGATAGTATACATCTTTTTAGCTTTTGCCAATCTGATGGCAAAAAAAATGGTATTTTGTCTTAATTTGCATTTATTATGAGGTTGAGCATCTTTTCATATTATTGGTCACTTATAATCCATCTTCTTTTGTATATTTGAGTTTTTAAATTTTTTCTTATTGGTATTTGGTACCTATTCATATATTCTAGATATTAAGTTGTTAAATAGTTGGAAATATTTTCTCCCAGCCTCACATTGGTTTTTAAATTTATTTTTAGTATTGTTCATGGTTTCTTTTGACATAAAGATGTTTAAAATTTTGTGGATCAATTTATTTCTTTATAGGTTCAGGGTTTTATGTCTTACATTGAAAGAACTTTGCTACTCCAGGTTTATAGTTCTCCTTTTTTACATTTAGCTTTGTAAAGCATCTTAACATTTTTTGTTGTTGTTCATAATTTGATAAAAGCATCTAGCTTTATTTTTTTTTTCCCTAACAATAGCTAGTTGTCTTAGTGCTCTTCATTGACTAGCACTTTTTTCCCTCTGAAACTTTGAAATAACATCTCTACCATATTCCTGTATTTTGGGTGGGAAGATATTACCTTTTTTTTTTTTTTTTAAATAAATAAAAGTAGGATTTTGCTATGTTGCCCAGGCAGGTCTCAAACTCCTAGCTCAAGTGATCCTTCTGCCTTGGCCTCCCAAATCTCTTGAGATTACAGGAATGAGCTACCACACACAGGTTTTACTATGTGTTGCCATATTGCCCTGAGGAATACATATGCAGATTTGTGTTTCTACTTAAGAGTATTTTTACTCTACTCTTTTTTTGTTGTTTTGTTTTAGTTTTTGCCAAGTTAATAGTCAATATATAGAAATAGTGTTTTGGCCTGCATTTCATTGATTCCCAAAGGCTGCATTTTAAAAAAATGAAATATATATATATATATATATATATATATACACACACACGTACATATATATACACAAACACACACACACATATATAGATATATACACACAGATACAGACACACATACTTTTGATGTTCTGTATGCCATCTTAGTATTTACTCATTTTTTTTAAGTCTTGGTCTTGCTCTGTCACCCAGGCTGGAGTGCAGTGGCACACTCACGGCCACCGCAGCCTCCACCTGCTGGGCCCAGGTTGGAACTACAGGCACGTGCCACCATGCCTGGCTAATTTTTTGAATTATTGTGGGTCTCGCTAAGTTGCCCAGGCTGGTCTTGAACCCCTGGACTCAGACAGTCTCTCTCCTCCGCCTCCCAAAGTGCTGGGATTACAGGCGTAAGCACTGCACCTGTCCTTTCTTATATGACTTGCTTGTTCATAGTCTTTGCTCATTTTCAGTTTTGGTGTATGATTTTACATTGATTTGAAAGGACTTGTATATAAAAGAATATTAGTCCTTCATGAGTATTACACAGTGGTTTTTTTTTGCCTTTAAATTACAATTATGGTTTTTTTTCTTTATAGAGTCTAATTTTGTATATCTACATAGGAAGGTGTTGGCCATTCCTAAGACCACAAAGTCAACTAGAATATTTTCCTTTCTTCTTGTTTTATGATTTTAATTTTTATATTAATTCATCTGTCTTATTTTGGTGCATGGTATTAAGTAGGAACCTATCTTAATTCTTTTCTAAATGGTAAGCCAGTTATCCACAACAGTTTACTGAATAATCCGTTCTTTCAAGTGATTTGTCATGCCATCTTAAATATACTTGACCCATTGGGGTATTTGATTCTGTATTGTTGATTGACATACCATTAACCACACACTCCATTATTGTAGCAGTTGTGTCCATTTTTTGTGAAGAGCTCACCTTGGAATATAAGCACTCTGTGGAAGTATCATTTCAAGACACTGACTTTAATTTTGGAAGTTAAAAAGGAAAACCCCTTTAAGCTAAATTAAGGGAAATGAATTGAATTGGATTCTGGGGTGCCCTCTGTCTACATTCTGCCTTGTGGTCTTTAAGTAGCATACTTTATTAGTCCCATTGGATCTAAGGTAATGGTTTCTCTTAAGCTATTATAAAGCAAGAGACAGAATTGTATAAAAGCATTATCAACACCACTTTCTTTACTTGGTAACTTAAAATATTAAACTCCAAAAGAAAATAGTTCCAATGTCTTAGAAACACCTTTCAGGTTAAATGTAATTGCTTTGTCTGATCATTCCTGTGATTAGAAGTAACTGTTGAAGGTAAACCTATTTCTAGAGCAGGGATTCTCAACCGGGGCAATCTTGGCTGCTCCATCTCCCCAGGACATTTGACTTGTCACAACTCTTGTGGAGAGGGAGTGCTACTGGCTTCTAGTGGGTAGAGGCCAGGGATGTTGCTAAATATCCCACAATGCTCATGACAACCCCAACAAAAAAGAATTATTTGGTCTAAAATGTTAGTTGTGGACCCAGGTGAGGAATCTCACTTCTGTAGTTCCAGTTCTACTCGGAGGCTGAGGCGGGAGGATCACTTGAGCCCAGGAGTTCAAGGTTACAGTGAAGCCTTCAGCCTGGGTAGCTGAGTGAGACTTTGGCTCTAAAAATAACAAGTTAGTATTGCTGAGGTTAAGAAACGCTGCTAGAGAGAAAACTCAAACCAAGAACTTATTTGTGGGTGCAGTCCAGTTTGATAACTGCTGTGTTTAATATATGCACAGAGGAAAGCATAGGCAATTTAATATTAGAGAGGAAACTTCTAAAAGTATAACATAAAATCTAGAAGCCATAAAATATATAATTGTTCAATTTAACTTTATATAAAAATGAAATTTCTACATACCAAAGAAACTACCACAAACAAAAGGAAAATGATAAACTAGGATAAAACATCGGTAGATCAAATCACAGACAAATGGCTAATTTCTCCAATATTTAAAGAGCTTGTGCACTTCGTTAAGGGAAATACCAACAACTCAAAATTAGTTGGGCATGGTGACATGTGTCTATAGGCCTAACTACTCAGGAGGCTAAAGCGGGAGGATCACTTGAGCCTACGAATTTGAGTCTATAATGAACTATAATTGCACCACTGCATTCCAGCCTGGACAACAGAGCAAGACCCCCATTTCAAAAAGAAAGAAAGAAAGAAAGAAAAAGTTATGAACAGATGGCCTTTAAAGTTGTTCAGCCTCTCTGGTAAGAGAAAGACCAATTAAACCTATGGTGAGGCGGGACATGGTGGCTCATGCCTATCATCCCAGCACTTTGGGAGGCCGTGGTGGGAGGATTGTCTGAGCCCACGTGTTCAAGACCAACCTGGGCAACATGGTGAGACTTTATCTCTACAATAAATCAAGAAAATCTAGTAGGGCATGGTGGCACGTGTCTGTGGTTCCAGCTACCTGGAAAGCTGAGGCAGAAGGATCGCCTGAGCCCAGCGGGTCAGCATGCCACTGCACTCCAGCCTGGGCAACAGAGTGAGACTCCGACTCAAGTAAATAAATAAATAAATAAAACTATTGTGAGATAACATTTTTCATATATTATATTGGCAAAGATCAAAAAGTTTGGTAAACATTGAATTGGTGAGTGTATGATGAAATAGGAATTAATTGCTGGCCAAGAATAAGTTGATATAATATCCACGGAGAATAATTGACAATATCTTTTAAAATTTTAGATGCACATACTCTTTGACCCAGAAACTTTATTTCTAGGAATTTATTTTACAGATATAACTTCAGGTATGAACTGAATTTTCTAACAGATATATAAGGGTGTTTATTGCAGTATTGTTTGAAATAAAAGACTGGGAATAATTTAATAAAGGGAAATACTGGAAAGTCACCTCAACTGAAAACTATATACATATGATATATCTATCATAAGTAAAACAGCAAGGTGCAGACAATATGAAATGTTGTCAAAGATATACTGCTGGTAGAAAAGTGAATTGGTATGACCCCTTTGGAAAACACTTTGGTATTATCTAGTAAATTTAAAGATGCATATGTATTTTATGACATAGCAGTTTTACTTATTAATAGATTGAGAATTCTTGCTCATTTTCCTTAAGAGACAAGTATAAGAAAACAATAGCAACAAAGTTCTAGGAACAACTAAAATGTCCAGAGTAGAATAACTAGTAGAATAAATAAATTTTAGAATACGAATTTAGAATAAATTTTAGAACATGATATAGCAATAAAAACAAATGAATTACAGCTACGCATGACAATTTGAATGAATCTTAAGCATCATATTGAATAAGAAAAGAAAGTTATGGAAAAATACATTTAATAAGATTCCACGTATGTGAAGTTCAGAAATACACAAAACTAAACAACATGTTCAGGGAAAAAAACATAGTAAAACTACAAGCAAGGAAATAAATACGCATTAAATCAAGGAGAATGATTACCTCAGGAGAGACAAAGAAATTAGAGAAGGCACATAGGGAATTCAAAAAGTGATAATATTTTCTTAAACTGGCATGAGTGCTCATTATATCGTGGATTTTTTTTTAACCTCATGTAATTCTGTAAACTTTTATATTTACTAATGACTGGGATTTTTTGGTTTTTGGGTTTTTTTGAGTTGAAGTCTCACTCTGTTGCCCAGGCTGGAGCACAGTTGCATACTCATGGCCACCCCAGTGTCTACCTCCTGGGCTCAGGTGATCCTTCTGCCTCAGCCTTCCAAGTAGCCAGAACTACAGGTGCACGCTACCATGCCTGGCTAATGTTTTTTTTACTTATTGTAGAGATGAGATCTCGCCAAGTTGCCCAGGTTAGTCTCGAAGTTTTTTTTTTTAATTTAAGTCGGGATCTCATTCTGTCACCCAGGCTGGAATGGGGTGGCACAGATCAGATCATGGCTCACTGTTCCCAACCTTCTAGGCCCAGGTAATCCTTCCACTCAGCCTCCTGAGGTGGGGGGCTATAGGTGTGCACCACCACACCTGGCTTTTTTTTTTTTTTTTTTTTTTGTAGAGATGAGGTCTCACTATGTTGCCCAGGCTGGTGTTGAACTCCTGGGTTCAAGTGGTTCTCTCCTTGACCTCCAAAAGTCCTGAATTACGGATGTGAGCCACTGCGCCTGGCTGGTTTTTTGTAAATAAAGGATATACACATGTGTGCTTTTATATATGCATACATTATCCCTCCTATAAAGATACACAAGAAACTGATAACAAGGGTTGTTGCTTGAAGGGAGGGGGAGCTAAGTAATTGGAGCCAGTTGTTGAAAGGAAATTTACTTATCACTACTCTGTACCCTCTTGTATCTTTTGAATTTTTGTGGCAGATGTGTATAGTACATATCCAAATTTTAGTTAAAAAATATTTGCATAGGAAAAAAGAAAGAAAAGTCATTTATCATTTGTGAGAGATGGCTGGAGAAATTCCAGTACCATTTCTAACCTTGGTGACTTTGCAGGTTTTGCCAAACCATATGTGAAATGAAAAGAAGACACATTTTTGTAAGCTAGCTACTTCACCTCTCATGCCAATTATTACTTCAAGGTTAAGTTGGATGGACTATAATAATATATTAATCACAGATAAGTAATATTCTACTCTTAGCACTTATCCAAAGTCTCACTAACCTTACTTCTCTTTATATTGCTTACTGAGGAGTGTCTGAAGTTTTGTTCAAGTGGTTTTTAACGTCTTTTGAGGAAAGAAAGAGCCCTTTCCTAATTTTCTTTGTATCTCAACTCTTAGTAAGCATACACCACCACTGCTTCTAGGTACTGCTGCATCCACCAGACACCACTACTGCTTTTTCTAGGTTGAATGTGGATATACTGGTATCTCCAAATGACATGGTACTAAAGTTAATTACATTGTACTCTACTGAAATGGGAGAACGTCTTCTATTTTATGTTACACCCATACTAGAGCAGTACAACAGGATTGCCACTTCCTCCAATATATTACAGACTTTTAATGGAACTGGCTATTTTTTCCCATTGCCTTTGCATCCTTTGGCTTTAGATTCAAATCCACTGGAGGCCAATACAAGCGACACCATGCAATACTCAGACTCACTCCTTCTCTTTGATGGATGATAGACTTTTTACTAGGTTAAATTTGTTTCCTAGACTTTTTCTCCCATGAGAGTAAGTTTTTTCCAAAACAGCCCTCAGTCTTTAACACAAGTGGGTTTCTTAAAAAAGAGCAATCCTTGGAGCTCAAGCCACAAAAATTTTGTCATGTATCAGGGCTTGTTGTGGAAAGGATCAATAGGTGCTGACCATACAAGTTGAGAATTGTAATCACATTAACCTTTAGCTAACCTTTAGTGTGGAAAAGACTTCTCATCACGACTCTCATATGCCTGATATTGTTCACTAATCTTAGAGAAAGGGTAGTTAGGTTGTCCCCCACCTACCCTTTTGTTGAGTCAGGGTCACTATTGCCCAGACTTGAAAGCAGTGGCATGATCACAGTTTGCCACAGCCTCAAACTCCTGGGCTCAAGTGATCCTCCTGCCTTGGCCTTCCAAAGTGCAGGGATTATAGGCATGAGCCACCACGTCTGGCCAGGAATGAATTTTTAACGTGGCCAGGCAACTGTAGTCTAAGATGTGAACTGGGGAATATGTTAGTTTCTAATGGGCTAGACTGGTTCCTGACACAGTGAAATGTAAATATAGGGAGACCAGAAAGATACTCAAAATTTTGTCTAATTTGAAAGGAGGAAGAAAAGAAAGCAGCAATAGAGACTTGAAAGCAAAAAAGAAAGACTACAGAATTGACAATGTCTGAACTCATGCCTCAGTGGCAGGTGTTCCCAAAATATATTTGTGAAATGTCTCTACGAAAAAATAAAAAAACCTAGCCAGATGTGGTGGCATGCACCTGTAGTATGAGCTACTTGGGAGGCTGAGGCAGAAGGATTGCCTGAGCCCAGAAGATCAAGGCTGTGGTGAGTTGTTATTGTGCCACTGCACTCCTGCTTGGGCAACAGAGTGAGACTCCAACACACAAAAAAATAAAAATGATGCATTCCTGATTCTGTTCTAGATAGCTTTAGTCCATGAAGTAAATGAGAACATTATCAGGATTCATAATGATTATTTGGATATGTCACCAAAATATAACATGTTTTGCTGACTTACTGAAATATTTATTTCTAACCTTTTCCATTTTCCTTCCCCTCAAATTGTTACTTAAATGGTGTCAGTGACCTATGAAAGCTATGTTTAAATGTTTCCTTTCTTACAATGAAAAATTATCGACTATTCCTTAATTGTTCATTTTGAAGAGAGTATATACTATATGGTAAAATGTGGTGTCTTCATCTCTTTTGTGCTGCTGTAACAGAATACCTAAGACTGAGTAATGTATAAAAAGCAGAAATTTATTTCTCACAGTTCCAGAGGTGGCAGGATAGATGTCTGGGGAAGAACCAGTCTCTACTTTCAAGGAGGTGCCCAGATGCTGCCTCTTCCAGAGGAGAGGAACACTGTATCCTCATATGGCGGAAAGAGAAGAAAAAAGAGTGAACCCACTTCTTCAAGCTCTTTCTATAGTGGCATTAATCCATTTATGAGAGTGGAGCCCTTATGACCTAAATACCTCTCATTAAGCCCCCATCTCTCAACACTCTTGCATTAGGGGTTACATTTTCCACATATGAATTTTGGGTGGCATATTCAAATCAAAGCATGTGGGTTCTCAAATAATAGACACAATTATATAGAACAGACTGACAATTCACTCACTTAATAGTATGTATTGAGGACATATGTCAGGCATTATGCTTGGCTTTAGATATATATTAGTAAATAAGATACAAACTGACCACATACAGAACTTTTAGTCTAGCAGTTAAAAGAGACAATAAACAAAACATCATGAAGTAAATAGAAGCACTACAAAAGGAAAAATATAGTGTCACAGGAGCCTGTAACAGGAAGAAGGTACTAAGGAAGTCTTTCCTAAGAAAATGACACTTAAACTAAAAATGAAAGGAAGTACAGGAGTTAGCCAGAAAAGGAACAGGAAGTGGTGCTGTAGCCAAAAAGAATAACATATGCATAGGCCTTGAAGTGGAAGAGTCCGGTGCATTTGGAAGCGAAAGAAAACCACTGGGGCTAACTTGTGTAGAGCTGGGGAGCGGGAGAGAAGTGAGATGAGATATGGCTGAAGAAACAGGGATAGATCAGGTCATGCAGTACCTGGTAGGCCATGGAAGAGATTTGGGTCTTTGTCCTAAGAGTGATGGGAAGCCATTAAAGATTTCAGGCAGTGTGGCAGACATCAGATTGCAAATTAGAAACAGTTGCCCTGCAGTATGAGGAAGAAAGGACTGAAGGGTCAAGAAATGAGTGATAAGACTTAGAATTGACTCAGGTTGGGATGTTGGACATGGAGATAGACGTGAATAGACTTTTGTTTAGGAGGTAGATTCCACTAGCCTTAGTAATTTCAGGGTGGGTAGTGATGGGGGTTAGAAGGTATTAAGAATAACTGACCCAAATAGCTGGAGGACTGGTGGTACCATTGAGAAGGGTACTGTTAAGTTTGAGAAGAAAAGTTTGTCTTTGTTAATCTTGAGGTGCCTATCAGGGATCAAAGTGAAAATATTAAATAAGCAGGAATCTTGAATTTTAAAGAGATATCTTAGCTAGAGATAAATTTGTGAGTCATTTTCTTAAAGGTGATAACTGAATCAGTGCATCCAGCTGAGATTGCCTAGAAAAAGTATGGAATAAGAAGAAAAAGGCAGTTTGGGAGCAAACTTGAACTCATTGATGATATTCTTTATGATTTTTGTTATTATCAACCTTTGGGTTGCTTTTTGTTTTTTGTTTTTTTGAGTTGGAGTCTCACTCCATTGCCCAGGCTGGAGTGCAGTGGCACGCTCATGGCCACTGCAACCTTGACCTACTGAGCTCAGACAATCCTTCCGCCCTCAGCCTTCCAAGTAGCTGGAACTACAGCCACTCACCACCATGCCTGGCTAATTTTTTGATTTATTGTAGAGATGAGGTCTTGCCAAGTTGCCCAGGCTGGTCTCAAGCTCAAGCAATTCTCTCATCTCCGCCTCCCAAAGTGCTGGGATTATAGGTATGAGCTACCATGCCCGGACTCAAGCTTTGGTTTTATGAGAACTGTGCTTTATAATAACCTTGGCTGTTTCAACTGAGACTTCCTGTTGTGATATT
Organism: Carlito syrichta; assembly: GCF_000164805.1. Classification (NCBI taxonomy): domain Eukaryota; kingdom Metazoa; phylum Chordata; class Mammalia; order Primates; family Tarsiidae; genus Carlito; species Carlito syrichta. The sequence continues at coordinate 515,192 of NW_007249669.1, read as the reverse complement.
GTAATCCTTTTCCTCTTGCCAGATATATTTGTCATCTCTTTATTTTTGCATATAATCTACTGTTTATTCAATTATGAATAGACTTTATAGTTATTGATCTTCCAAGGGTAATGCAATTGATATTTTCTAAGCATGTGGGCTAGGCACTGAGTTATGTCTAGGAAAGGAATAAAGACCTATACTTGGTCAGGCGCAGTGGCTCAAGTCTGTAATCCCAGCACTTTGGGAGACTGAGGTGAGGGGTTTGCCTGAGCCAATGGGCTCAAGAACAGCCTGGGCATTTTGGTGAGACCTCATCTTTACAATAAATCAAAAAACGTTAGCTAGGCATGGTAGCACATGCCTGTAGTTCTGACTATTTGGAAGGCTAAGGCAGAAGGATCGTTGGAGTCCAGCAGGTCGTTGCTGGGATGGCCGAGGGCATGCCACTGTACTCCAGCCTGGGTCATGGAGTGAGACTCCCAACTCAAAAAAAAAAAAAAGGAACAACTCTTTATATATATATATATATATATATATATGTATGTGTGTATAAAAATTTTTTTTTTTGGCTTTGGAGTGAGACTCCAATGCAAAGAAATTAATATATAAAGGGAAGACTATGGGGGAGATATCTGTAAAACACATGTTAGTATTCTGGCTATATAAAGAACTCAAGTTCAATAGTAAGACCACTTGATTTTTTTTTAATTAACAAAAGACTTGAACAGACCAAATATGTCACGTAAGTACATGAACATATGCTCTACATCATAAAACATTAGGGTAATAGATTAAAAGCACAGTAAAAGACCATAACCTCTGCTTTTTTTTTTTTTTCCTGAATCAGAGTCTTACTCTGTCACCAAGCAGGAGTGCAGTGGCATAATCACGGCCACGGCAGCCTCGACCTACTAGACTTAGGCAATCCTTCTGCCTCAGACTTCCTAGTAACTGGAACTACAGGCACACACCACCATGCCCAGCTAATTTTTATTTATTGTAGAGATGAGGTCCATCCAAGTTGCCTAGGCTGGTCTTGAACCCCTGGGATCAGGCAATCCTCTTGCCTCTGCCTCCCAAAGTGTTGGGATTACAGGTGTGAGCCACCATGCCCTGCTACCTCTATCTGTATTTTTTAGAATGGCTAAAACTGAAAAGACCAATAATACATACCAGAATTGTCGTTTGGAGGGCAAGACCCTTGAAGTACACTTGGAATTTGTTCCTCCACAACAGACAAAGTTTTTTAATCTGAAAGTTTTGAGAAGTTTGCATCATGATTTACAGAAGAAACATCCTGAGTTGTGGCAAACAGGTGACTGGTTCTTCCTTCATGACAATGCATTTGCCCATACCTCCTTGAGTGTTCAGCAGGTTTTGACCAAAAAAGGCATGACCCCGGTGCCCCACCCTCCCTATTCACCTGATCTCACCCCGAATGACTTTTTTTTTTCCTCCGGATGAAAAAAAATTCTCAAAGGGAAACATGTTGCCGATGTGGAAGAGTGAAACAAAAAATGGCAGAAGCACTAAAAGGCATCAAAACTGACAAGTTCAAAAACTTGTTTTGAGCCATGGTAAAAGTGTCTTGATAGCTATATGGTATCAAACAGAGAGTACTTTGAAAGTGACTGAAATTTAAACATGTAAGAATAAATACACAATTTTTTATAAATAAATTCTGGGTTTTTTGGGTCACCCTTGTGCTGGTGAGAATGCAGAATAGTATAGCCATTTAAGAAAACAGTTTAGATAGTTTCTTATAAATATAAACATACACTTACCATGTGTCTGAGCATTTTTATTCCTAGGTATTAACATGGGAAAAATGAAAACATGTCTATACATAGATCTATCCACAAATGTTGATAGTAGCTTTCACATAATAACAGTGTATGATTCCATTTATGTAACTTTCTTCAAGAGGCAAAACAATAGTGATAGGAAACTGATCTACCTTGGGAGCTTGGCGGAGGGGATTAACTGCAAAGGAGTCTTCAGGAACTTTTTATGGTTATACATATGCTCTATATCATGATTGAGATGGCTGTAACACATCTGTCGGAACACATCGAATTATACATTTTTAAGTGGTGAATGTTATGATGTCTAAATTATACCTTAAAGGTGATTTAAACAATTGTGAAGGACTATCAGGAGCCTTTCAGGAAGTCTTTCATTCATAAAATGAGGCTGGAGACCTAAAGAAATGAAGTTTTTTTGCTCCACATTACATGAAGTGTTCCTGTGCATAGAGTTCTTATTTCCAGATTGCTAGTCCCACAAAACAGCACAGTTCCTTTGACATTAAATTACACCCTGCTATGCATTGTGCTTTTTAACTTTCTGTGGATGGGCATCTTGGTTCTCTGTCTATAAGTTCCTAAAATACAGGGATCATGTCTGTGTTCTTCATACATCCCACGGTGTATTACACAGATTGTATGCTCAGTGAGTATTTGCTGAATGAATAAAAGCTTGGCGTAGCACACTGTGCCTACCAGACTTGGACAGAAAAAGGAGGCATGTCTTATGGCATGGTGCCAGGCTACTCAGATTCATCAGAGACCTTTTCTAATGTGTGGTTTTCCCAGACCACCATCTCTTTGCTTAGGAGATCACAGCTACCACAAATAATAAGTTAATTAATGAGGGATTGATTTTATATATTTCTGCAAAACCTTAGGTAGTGTTTTCTGATGTTGAAATTGAGGAAGATATCACCTTACATTTTTAATCTGAGGCCAAATTTAACTACACTGAGTACACAAGCTCTTAAAGATTAAATGAAAGAGCAGCTGTCAGAATCCGAACTGTCATCTTTCTCCAAACCTCTCCGCTCTTAAATTCATCCTCTTTGTAAGAGGCCATACTGATGGCACAGAATACACACTTGTCTCAGAGATAAACTTCTTCATATTTTCAAGGCTCTAAACTTTTACAGTTTTGATTGATTTAAAGTAGATCTACATAAATTGAACACAGACTTATGATTGTTTTTATCTAAGTCCAAGAAAGCAAGGAACTCAAAGGTACTGAGAGAACAGTAAATTTAAGAGAAAAATGGAGGCTGGGTGCAGTGGGTCAAGCCTGTAATCCCAGCACTTTGGGATGCCAAGGTGAGAAGATTTTCTGAGCCCACGGGTTCAAGACCAGCCTGAGCAACTTGGCAAGACCTCATCTCTACAATAAATCAAAAAATTAGCCAGGCATGGTAGTGCACACCTGTAGTTCCAGCTACTTGAAAAGCTGAGGGGAGAAGATCGCCTGAGCCCAGCAGGTTAAGGCTGCAGTGGCTGTGTGCATGCCACTGAACTCCAGCCTGGGTGACAGGGTGAGAATCCAACTCAAAAAAAAAAAAGAGGAAAATGGAATCCCACAGACTATGTTTACTTTTGAAGTAAAAGTATGTCTATTAAAATAGCAATATATTGGATAAGGCAGGAGAATTGCTTGAGCCCAGGAGTTCAAGACTATCCTGAGCAACCTAATAAGACCTCATCTCTACAAATAAAAAACAAAAAAGTTAGCTGGGTACGATAGCCATGCCATGTAGTCCCAGCTGCTCAGAAGGCTGAGGCAAGAGGATCGCCTAAGCTCAGGAGGTCAAGGCTTCAATGAGCCATGGTCAACCACTGCACTCCAGGCTAGATGATAGAGTGAGGCCCCAACTCTAAATAAATAAATAGTAATATTGTTAATAATATTTAACATCAGGTTCTTTCTCTGTGTCAGGCATTTGTTCTAAGTGCTTTATATAAGTTCTCTTTCTTAATCCATATAGTACTGAGGGGTCATTCTGCATTTTACTGAGCAAACTAAGGTACACAGAGATTAATTGACTTGCTCCAACTCTCACTGCCAGTAAGTAGTGGACTTGCAGTTGAATCTTAATCCAGAACCTAAACTCAAACTTCTAATATACCGTTACCCTGTTAAGACAACATATATATATGACAATTATCATATGTATTTGATATCATATGTAATTGTGATAATTGTCATATATGAGATATATGATAATTGATACTATAGTTTAGAATTTTATTTAGTCAGAATTACTGTACTTACTGTAAATTGTTAAGAGATTACAATTTATTAGAGAAATGACTTAAAGTTGTTTAATATTAGGATATCAACTAGCTGGAAAAGAGTGGTTATTTTGATAGACCTGGAAATCATAAAATGGAACCGTCGTTAAACCCTTAGGAAAGTTATTTATTTAGTATAATTTGCTCTACAAATTCCTGTCTTATAAGGTGGTGGTGCACATTTTTTGGACAATACAATTAAGTGAGACAAATATGAATGTTCACTTTGATGTTTGAGAATAGACTATAATTAGCCAAGTTACCTTGGAGATAGGATAAGAGCCTAAAGTTGATGCAGGGAATCTTTTTGTTCTTTAGACAAAGAAATTTAGAATGTTTCTTTAAGGAGAATGAGCTGAGAGCAGGATATTCCGTGAACATTTATGAGAAAGAGTGGCTAGAATGGGAGAAGGTTATGTTTCATAGTAAACAAAACCCAGGGAAGTCATTCCTGTGAACTGACAAGAGGAATCCAAAAATGACAATCTCCCTCTTTGTATATGTTTTGGACCTCCATGAAAGTTTATCTTAGACTTACTATCACTGTGCTTGCAAAATTGTAATTAAACCTACTCTAATATAAATCTGAATGTTCCTAGAGGTATTTTTAGGAATATTATTTATTTTCTTTACTCAATGAACGATGTCCAAGGAAGTTAACATCATGTGGTAGGGATAGTTTTGAAGCAGGTAATTAAAAACCTAGGTTTTAGTCCCAGCACTACTAGTTATTTTGTATCCTTGGATTTATCATTTAATCTCTCTGGGCTTCAGTATTCTCTGCTCTACATTCCCTAATTTTATGACTGCTTTCGGCCAATCTCTGTATTATTGAGAGCAATTGTTTTCTACTGTATTGCTTATTTCTTTTTGGATCATCCATAGGTGAACCTTTTCTATGAGGCTGTGGAGTCGTTAATGTTCAGCCACTTCATTACAATCCTTTTACAAGTAATTTTATAGGACTTTCCTACCCACAAAAATTATTTGACCTACCAAATTTGTTTGACTTTTATTCTGTTTACCAGTATCACTGTAAGCTAGCTCAGTTCTACATACAAAACATGGAGATTATTCATTCAGGTGAAATAAATGGGTTTCCTCTGCCAAATCAATTAGAGAAGAAACAATAAGTATCCAGTTTGATCTATCAGGTTCCTCCATAGGAATTTTTCATGATACCCTAACTGAAATGGAATAGAACATGTAGACATTGTCATTTATATTTTAGCTCTCTACCTGATTTACTTTGGCTTACTCTAATTTGTTTGCCATTTCTTAATTTATTTTAGATCTAGAGTATGTGCTTTAAATCTGTGCATGCTTGAGAGATTTTAGTGTATAATATAAATGCAATTAGTACATATTATTTAAATTTAATGTATACTATAAACATTTTAGAATTTTGAAATATAAAGCAAATGCTTAAGGACAGAATTGTATGCATTTATCTACACTTAGATAAGATAGAGTCAAAAGTACAAAGGTTCTCACCTTCCACTCTCCATTTCACCTTCAATTCTACTCAACTAGAGTAGGCCACTCCTAGCAGAATGACGGATATTCTTCCAGATATTTTCTACACACCGGATAGTTTAAATATTGTGATAAAGCTTTTCTTTAATGAGTTCTTCATACATTACATGTTAAGAGCTTCAATGATTGGTAGAGTCACGGCGAGGGCAGATTCTGGTAGCGTATTGTGAAGCAGCATAGCTAGTACAGGTTAGGCATAGATAAATTTCTTATAGGCAGGTTTTAGAACACATCCAGACTTCCTGCAGCAGGCTAAACCAGCCCTGCGGGCTGGAATGTGAATTCCCAGTCCTCCCCACCCCCTCAGCTCACCAAAGGAAAACTTCAACAAGGTAGTTCCCCCGACATGGAATCAAAAGGCTGTAGAAATGATTATAAGACCACCCCTGCACCCATCAGAGGCCAAAATGTCAGTCTCTTGGAGGTGATGGTTACCTGAGCCACCCTCTTTAGCATATCAATCACTGTAAAAGCATATCAAGCCTGTTGTCAAAAGCAAAAAGTGTGGTTTCTCTTGCCCGTGCCAGCTCTGGCATGTCTCTCTATCTCTCCTCTCTTCTTTTTTTTTTGAAAATGCCAGATGGCAGTTTTTATGGTTTTATTTAAACACAAAACGTGCACATGAGCTGTCTATTCATTTTCTTCACTGCACAGCCTGGCATTAGGATTGGTGACTCTGATGGCTAGCTGGGCTGCTCTTTCTACAATGGCTTTGCGATTCTTGGAGGAAACGTTGTGAGCAGTCTCAGCACAATAAGATTTGTTGCACATCAGCAGCACTTCCAGCTCCTTGACATTGTGGACCAGAAATTTCCGGAAGCCACTAGGCAGCATGTGCTTTGTTTTCTTGTTGCTCCCGTAACCAATGTTGGGCATCAAGATCTGGCTCTTGAATCTTCTACACACCCTGTTGTCAATACCTCTGGGCTTCCACCAGTTACACTTAATTTTGACACATCGGTCTGACTGGTGCTGGATCAACTTCTTGGTCCTTTTTTTGACCATCTTGGGTTTCACCAGGGGTCTGAGGGCAGCCATGATGCCGGTTAGGAGATGGCAGCCACCTCGTTAACCAGCACTGAGGAAGAAGCTCCCCTCCTCTTTCTTTAATAAACTTTGTTTTAAAACTTTGCTAGCCACACTAGTTAAGCCAAAAAATCCACACGTTCTGTGCTGCACTCCACCCAGCATCAGTTGTGCTTGTCAATAAAGCAGCTTTTTAAATAGATATCCACTGTTAGTTTGTGTTTAGTGTCTTTATGGGATTAGATCTAAGACCAGTTTAGGGACCAAGAACTGACAAAATAAGCCATAATGAGAGGGTCATGTTGGGTATGGTTTAGTCAATTGTAAAATGAGGTATATGGCCTCTGAGCTACATTTGCTTACAAACAGCTGGTAATTGTTGTCTTTTAAATAGGGGATAGAGCAAAAAGCTAGTAGGATGTAAGGGAAAAGAAAATCAAACTTTAAGGTTAATGATTGTGTTTTTTATTTGCTATGTAACAAAACATTTGTGATTTAATCATTTTAACAAAGCCTTCTCAATCCCAAGGTTTTTAGCATTACTATTCATATAAACTCCATCCCCAGAGCTTTTACTTCAGCAAGTCTGAACTTGCCTTGTGAATAAGTCTTCAACCTGAATGGTACACCAAAACAGCTGAGCAGGGGGGTAATTTCCTAAGTGCTTTTTATGACTAATAGCCTTAGCAACCATCAAATGTCACCCTATTTATTTTAGAATGTGAGTTTCATGAGTATACTACTGTGTTAAATTACTGTGTTTTCTACTATCTTATGTATGTATATTTTAACCAAAACAAAAATATCTAATTTCCTTTCCTGAAAACATGTAATTGTTATTTAGTGCTTATAGTTCTACTTGCCTTCAGGTATTATCTCATTATCTTATTTAATTCTCACACAAACCCAAATGGTAGGCTGAATTCTTTTTCTGCTGCAGCAGACTTAGAAAGATTAAATGACTTGCCCAAGTTAGTGGCAAAACTGAGATTGAAATTTTCACCTGTTTGATAGCAGATTCTATCCCCAGGGCATTTGTTAAAAACAATCAGCAGCAACTGTTTAACATGGCATGTACCTGAGATGTTGTTACTACTTGGAGGGTAATAAAAAGCTGACAAAAAACCAAACTCCAAAGGAAAATCTGGGGAATGGAATGTCCATATGAGTCTTTGAAAAGCTCCAACATATTTCTGAGAATCTAGAAGGTCACACACTTGTTTAGGGCTGTCCACATGCCCGGGAAAGAACTGGGAAGGCCCTAATTTTCACCTCTAACTGATTGAGAGCTATCCACAAGTAGGAAGTAAGGACTAAAGCAGAGCTATAAATTGCTTGCTGGAGCATTGATGATGTACCACAACATACAGAGAGAGCCCCCCAGCAAAGACTGGGAAACTTACTGATTCAAGGCATTAAAAAAATAATAATAATTCCAACCATTAGCTGACTACTAAACTAATCTAACATTGACTTCAGAGTCCACATTCAACAAAGGAGACAGACTTTTCAGAATAATCCCAGGAAAGTCAATGAACAAACAGTAACAGCAACAAATCCTGGGGAAGAGAAGAATTTTATTTCCATAGTTGTCACATTACATTATTTAAGATGTCTGGTTTTCACTAAATATTACAAGACATACAAAGAAACGGGAAAGTATGACCTATACACAGAAAAAAGTAAAAGCAGTTAATAGAAACTGTCTCTGAGGAAATTTTTCACTGGACTTCCTACTAGATTTAAATCAGCTGTTATAAATATGTTACAAAAAATAAAGGAAATCATGTGTAAAGAATTAAAGTATGAAAACAATGTCTAATCACATAGAGAATATCTAATAAGGTAGAAATTATTTTTAATAGAAATTCAGGAGTTGAAAAGTTTAATAGCTGAAACTAATTGGCAAAAGAAAGGCTTGGCAATCTTGAAGTTACATAGCTTGAGATTATCCCATCTGAGGAATGGAAAGAAAAAATAATGAAAAATTAATAGAGCATGGGAACATGTTGAACATTATCAAGTATATCAACATACAATAATGGGAGTTCCAGAAGGAGAAGCAAGAGAGTGAACAGAACAGAAAGAATATTTGATTAAATAATAGCCAAAAATTCCCCAAATTTGATGAAAAACTTTAATCTGCACATTGAAGAATCTCAACAAACTCCAAGTAGGATAGACTCAAAGTAGTACACACCAGTCGAAAGCCAAAGACATAATCTTAAAAGCAGCAGGAAAATAGTGAATCCTCATGTAGAAAGGATCCTCAATAGTACTCACAGCTAACTACTCTTAGAAGACTATGAGGCCAGTGGGACATGTTCAAAGTGCTGCAAGAAGGACTGTCAACTAAGAATTCTGTTTCCAGTAAAACTGTTCTTCAAAAGTGAAAAAGGTTTAGACATTCCAAGATAAACAACGGAGAAAATTTGTCACAAGCAGACTTGTCCTATAAAAAATATTCAAGAATGTCTTCAAGCTGAAAGAAAAGAACAGTAGTCAATATTTTGCATCCACACAAAGAAATAAAGAGCACCAGTAAAGGTAACTGCATAGGTAAGTGTAAAAGTCAGTAGAGGCCGGGCATGGTGGCTCATGCCTATAACCCCAGCACTTTAGGAAATCGAGGTGGGAGGATTGTTTGAGCTTAGAAGTGCGAGACCTCATCTCTACAAAAAAATTAAAAAATTAGTCAGACATGGTATTGTGCATCTTAGTCCCAGCTACTCAGGAGACCAGAAGTTCAAGGTTGCAGTGAGCCATGATCATGCCACTGCACTCCAGTCTGGATGACAGAATAAGACCCTGACTCAAATAAATAAATAAAAATAAAAGTCAGTAGAAATGTCATTTTGTTTATAACTTTTTTCTTTAAATAAAGCAGTAATTATAAAACTGTGTTGATAAGTTTATAGACTATAAGGATGCATAATAGTGCAAAGGCAAGGGAGAGAACAAAGCTATTTTGGAGTTTTGGTATACTAAATTTAAGTTGACATTAATTTAGACTAGATTGTTGGGTTTCATTTGAGATAACTTTCACCATTTTAAAGTGCACAATTTTGTGGTTCACAGTATTGTGCAACTACCAGCACTATCTAATTCCATAATGTTTTTATCTAGAAGATGAAACCCCCTACTTCTCAGTTCTTCCCTCCACCAACTCCTAGCAACCGCTGATCTACTTTCTGCCTCTTTGGATTTGCCCGTTCTGGGCATTTTTTTTTTGAGTTGGAGTCTCACTCTGTCGCCCAGACTGGAGTGCAGTGGCTGCTCCTGGCCACTGCAGCCTCGACCTGCTGGGCTCCGGCGATCCTTCCGCCTCAGCCTCCTGAGTAGCCAGAATTACAGGCGCGCACTACCATGCTCGGCTGATTTTTTTATTTATTGTAGAGATGAATTCTCGCCAAGTTGCCCAGGCGGGTCTCGAACCCGCGGACTCAGGCAGTCCACTCACCTCAGCCTCCCAAAGGGGATTACAGGCTGAGCCACCGAGCCTAGCTCTGGGCATTTTTTAATAAATGGAATTATATAATTTGTGATCTTTTGCTTCTGGCTTTTTTTCACTTAGCATGGTCTGTCCAAGGTTTAATCCATGTGGTAACATGTTAGTATTTGATATTTTTATTGCTGAAAAATCATCATTTGGATAGTCCATGTTTTATATTTCCATTCATCAGTAGATGGACATTTGGCTAAAATGGATAATGCTATGAACATTCATGAACATATTTTTGTGTAAAGATATGTACTCTTTTTCAACTCCAGTAGAGTTCACTGCCATGCAGTTTATTTCTGGCACTAATCACTTGAAGTTAGTGCAGACCTCACAAGGTATGGTCTCACTTCTCCACTGCTATCCCCAGTGTTGATACTGCTGCAAGTTCAGGGAGTCCCCAGGCTATTGCACTTTGACTAGGTACAAATTCAGGGGTCCCCATGATCCCCTCAGATCCAATAAGGAGTTGGTTATAGTGCTTTGATAAGAGCCATGGAAGCACAGAGGACAAGCACTCAACCCAGAATGGGAGTATAAGAGCTTGTCAAGGATAATATCCCAGAAGTGACTTCTAAGTTGCAACTAGAATTTTGAGTCATAGGTAGCAACCAGGAAAAAAGATTTGGAAAAGTGCTTGTGTGTTTGTTTGTTTTAAGTTGAGGTCTCATTCTGTCACCTAGACTGGAGTACAGTGACATAATCACAGCTCACTGTAACCTCAAACTCAAGGACTCAGGTGATCCTTCTGCCTCAGCCTCCCACGTAGCTGGGACTACAAGTGTGCACACCACCATGCCAGGCTAATTTTTTTATTTTTATAGAAATGAGGTCTTGCTATGTTGTCCAGGCTGGTCTCAAACTCCTGGGTTCAAGTGGTCCTTCTGCCTTGGCTTCCCAATGTGCTGGGATTACAGGCATCAGCCACCATACCCAGCCTTGAAAGAGTATTTTATGCAGAGAGAACAGCATATATGAAAGCCGTGTGTGTGTGTGTGTGTGTGTGTGTGTGTGTGTGTGTGTGTGTGTGTGTGTGTGTTAGGGCAGTGGAGGGAACATGGAAGGGGAAGAGAGGGAGATATGAATTAAGAATTATTCTAAAGACTTTTCTGAGGAAATTACCTTTGAGCTGAGGTCTAGAGGATAAGTAGGCATTAATTAAATGAAAAAGACCAAGCACAGGGTAGCATGAGCAAAGGCCCTGTGGTAGGAAGAAGAAAGACATCTATGAAAAATGTGGGAAAGACTAGGTATAAAAACTTTTCGAGTCATCTGTAAATTTCAGTTTACTAAAGATGATAGCATGAAATAAAGAGCCAGTACACTATACACACATACACAAAAAACACACACATATATTCAACTTTATGCTTTAAACCTCTTACCCTGTCTTTGGGTGAAAGCAACTACAGACTTTCTACCTATTTACAACTTCTTAGATATAAAAATAATATAGAATTATCTTTTCCAGCTACTGTTTTCTGTAGCTTGGGTAGGCATCAAATTACCTTTTTGCTTTGCAGGTATTTTTGTGAATATTTTTCATGATAAAATATTTTCAAGGTTAAAAAATTATTCTTTAATTTTTTGATATACTATTCTACTTATATCAGGGAATTTGCAATAACCCTTAGAAATTTTATCTCTGTCAATAAAATGTGAATAAAGAACAAACAAATGAAAAATATTATGTCCAAAAAGTTGGTAACAAATTTTCATTTTAAAGTCCCGGTTCTCACCCCCCAAAAAGAATCATTCTAAGAATTTGAGCATCAAGTATGAAAAAGAATTAAAAGAATGACTATAGTAGAATCCTCAGCCTTTATGACCATTTTAAAGAGTTTAGACTTAGAACCAAAGGTGTAGATCCAGGAAAGATCCCTAAAGAACACCAAATTTTAATGAAAGACAGAGAAAAAGAGTGTATATTTTAAAAGATAAAGAAAGATAAACCGAAGAGGCAGGAGGAAAACTAAAGGAAATGTGTTTGAAGAAGCTATATCAAATGCTGCTAAAACGGTAAGACAGTGACTTAGACATACCTGTTGGAGTTGGCAGTATGGAGTGAGTGAGCTTCGCAAGAGCTGTTTGAGAGAAGTTGGGGCAAAAGCCAACCTGCAGTAGGCTGAAGAGTGAATGAGACCCTGGGAAGTGGGACGAGGGAATCTCGACAAGACTGGGGGCTAGGGAGATTAGGCAGAGCAAGACAGAATCAGAAATCATGATGCCACTGGAGGATGACTTGGCATAGTGGGATAGTTTTATCTTCTATAGGAGAGACTTTAGCACATTCAAACATTTTTGAGATCCAGAAGAGGATAGGTTTGAGAAGAGAAAGAAAATATTAAGTTGGGCAAGATCCCAAGGACGGTGAGAGAGGAAGGGATCCAAAACACTAGAAGGATCTGTAGAATGAAGGAATAAATGTGTGCAGATGCACAAGTTGATGGTGGACAGTTGAGGAGTTGCTGTCTAGTGGCCTCTATTTTTTTCTGAGTAATAGTAGAGACTGGCACCTATTGAATGTGAAAGATGTGGTAGATGGTTCTGATATTTAAGGAGTGTGCAGGAGACTTGGAATAGTCACAGTAAGGAATGTGGAAGCACTGAATTAGGGTTAATTTCTGGGCAGAGCTAATGGCCCTGAGATGGAAATTTAGAAATCTACAGTGGCACCTCTCTGCTCTGGTATATGACTTTTCCCACCATCACTCAGCAGCGTGGAGGTAAGTGCGAGAAGGGAGAAATTTATATTGAATCAGTGTTATGATTTTTGCCAGGTGAATGGAGTGAAAAGATAAAAGGTGGTAATATGATAGGTGAAGGACTCTAGGCTGGATAGAAAGAAGCAAAGACCATAGGAAAGTGAGAGATGAGAGAAGGTATGAGGTCAGTGACTAGAAACGCCAGAGAGACATAAGAACAGAGTAACAAGAGGAGATACTGTTACTATAGTGGACACTAGGGCCTAACCTCAACCTGTTAATGTTACTCAGGGTTTCAGACACTGTCCATGTGTGTGGTTCATTAAGGTTCTCTGTTTCACTAGTTCACTATAAGCACCTACATCCTAAGGTGGAACCCGTATCATAGCAAATAAAAATCATCAATACTAGCTATGTTTCTAGAACAAAAAAGTATGTAAAATGTTTAAGTTATTTCTAGGCTGTTCTTTTATGTGCTTGTGCTCCTACTCATTTAAAGACTGAGCTGCCGGATATGACTTATCTGGGGGGGTGTGCATCACTGCCTACATTGGGGACCTCTCTCTTCCTTTTCCCCTCCTCCTCATCTGCTCTCCAGCTCTTCTAATTTTTTCAGCCAGCCTGTCGTTAAAATATGAGACTCAGTCATTTCAGTTCAGTTGTAATACTGTCTCTTGCTTAAATATAAATGCTCTTGAGTGGAGCAGCTTGTTAAGTTTTTATCAATCATTAAGATATTTGTGGCAAAGCATTTGTTTGGTCTTTGTAACTGACAAGATAGCTTGCCAAGAACAGATTTTTATATCCCTAGGGAGAAAATGGAGCAGACCGGGTCACAGTACCTAGAGCTGACAGGAGAGTCTTGCAAGAGAAGAGGAAAACTTACAGGGGATTTGAGAGAAGGCAATACTGTAGCAAATTTTAACTTCACCATTTTTGCTCAGGTTCAGCCCTGTATGGGAAAACCTTCTCTCTGACCAGGTTGGTGAGCACTGCACTTGATTTACTCTGACAGATTGTTGGTTATGCCTCTCTTCTTTATAGCTCCTGTTTCATATTTTCTGTAGCACCACTTTTACAGGTAGCAATGACATGCCTTATAATCATCCTCACTGTGGCAACAGTCATGCTCAGATTGACTGTATTAAGTCGTGTTAGCAGTGTCTAGATCTATAGATGATAAGTGTCGAAATGCCTCTTTAGTTAAGAACCCCCACTTAATGGGGTAAGACTCATGGCTTTTCTTTTTGTGTATTATGATGCACAGGTGACATACTGAGAGGCATGTGTGATGCTATAGTTTCTAGTGTGGTTTCCTTTTTTCTATTGTGTACAAGTCTTTTATTTGGCTGGGTTGGTTACCTAGGAAACAGCTGCAGGGTACAGATGGATTGACTGGGGAATGAAATTACAGGCCCCTTTAAGAGGCAAAAAGACTTGTTGGATAAAACAAAAATTAGAGCCGGGCTCGGTGGCTCAGCCTGTAATCCCACACTTTGGGAGGCTGAAGTGAGTGAATTGCCTGAGCCCTTGGGTTTGAGACCTGCTTGGGCAACTTGGCGAGACCTCAACTCTACAATAAATCAAAAAATTAGCCGGGCATGGTAGCGCATACCTGTAGTTCCAGCTACTTGGAAGGCTGAGGCGGAAGGATCGCCAGAGCCCAGCAGATTGAGGCTGCGGTGGCCGGGAGCAGCCACTGCACTTCAGTCTGGGTGACAAAGTGAGACTCCTACTCAAAAAAAAAAAAAAAAATTAGATCATGGTTGAGCTTGTACTTAATAAGCGTGCCACAGGAAACCACACTAAGGCAGCTCTACAGGAGAACCTATTATTGCAGTGTTGTTTTAAATTTAGCTTGTTCTTAATACATTTAAGCTCACTGAATGCTTATGAATTCCACTGCTGCAGGCCATTTTGGGGTTTCCAGTGAAGCAAATGGTACAGTTTTCTCCTCTGAAAAGCTCATGTCTTATTTGGGGTAAAAAGAAGCTACCTTAAAATCAAGTGCATGATTGTGTTGTACAGGCTATATGTGTTAAGAGAATTTGGAGGAAGGAAAAGATCTTGACTATCAATGGGAGTGATGGATTTAAAGCTACAGGAAAGAGATAATTCACTGAGGTAAAATATGAAACTTAAAGATCTGATGAAAGTTTGGGTACTAATAGTACCTGAGTTTACAAGATTTAATAGTAGCAGCACAGTTATTCTTGCAGATTCTCCCAGTTAGCTTATGGAAAATATGCAGCTGTAGGCTAAATTGTTTTGATTTAGAGTCTTACTCAAGAAAATGAATTTTAACAGCAGTGCTGACCAAACACTGTACTAGCCCTTGTATAATATATTTAGGGAAAGTCTGTTTTTACTGAATGTGTGATAGAGTATTTGTTTTGAAATCTGACTGCTGGCTGGGCTCGGTGGCTCAGCCTGTAATCCCAGCACTTTGGGAGACTGAGGTGAGTAGATTGCCTGAGCCCATCAGTTCAACACCCACCTGGACAACTTGGTGATACCTCATCTCTACTATAAATCAAAAATTAGCCAGGCATGGTAGCATGTGCCTGTAGATCCAGCTTCTTGGAAGGCTGAGGCGTAAGGATCACCAGAGCCCAGCAGGTCAAGATTGCAGTGGCTGGGAGCGTCCACAGCACTCCAGTCTGAACTGCAGAGTGAGACTCCAACTCAAAAAAAAAAAAAAAAAAAAGAAATCTGACTGCTGCAACAATGCTGAGCACATGAGAGGCACTCAATACAATGTTTGTGCATCTATTTTCTTATATACAGTGTACCTTCTGGTTGTCAATTAGCATTAACTTTCTTTTCTTCCAAAATAGAGCTGCTCAATATTTGGTTTTGTTTTGTTGTGATGAGGAACTTTATAAATACAGGAGCATAGTTCTTCATTTAAAGGTGAACATCTGTCAGGTTATTTCCAGTTGTTTTGCAAAAACTATAGCTATAATTTTCATTTTCTTACTTGTTCTGTTTGTATTCACTCGTATGGTGTGCTAGACAGGGGAGGAGGAAAAAAGCAATCCTACTCAGCTTCAGAATCTACAGGCACAGAAGGCTGAGTTAAATTTCATCCCTGGTGCTAAGGGAGAACAAGGGAGGCAACATAAGGATACTCAGAAATATTTTGAAGGAGAGATATTTTAGTTAGGATTTACTGAACCTACAATGTTTAATATTTGCCAGCAAAAATAATTCTCAAATGTAAATCTAAGTCCACTAGATATGTAGAAGTACCAGTGAAACTTGCTTTGTATGTTAAATTAAGTTGTGAAGAAAGTTGCTGCTATATTAAGAATCTGTAATACTGCATTTTATCAGAGGGTCTTCCATTGCCTATAGTTTATTCTCATAGCATTTGCAGCTTTTCTGAATGAAAGTGACTAAAACAGGGAAGTAGTTTACTGTTAGGAATTCTTAAGCACTGCTGTGAATACTTTCTTTCCAAAATTATAACAAAATGCTTTATCATAATAAGACACTCCCTCTATCTCATGTTTTCTTTTCGAAGACACTTTTTAGTGTTTCTTTTCTTTTCTTTTCTTTTCTTTTGAGTTGGAATTCTACACTGCCACCCAGGCTGGAGTGCAGTGGCATGCTCACGGCCATCGCAGCCTCGATCTGCTGGACTCAGGTGATTCTTCTGCCTCAG
Source organism: Carlito syrichta (assembly GCF_000164805.1). NCBI lineage: Eukaryota > Metazoa > Chordata > Mammalia > Primates > Tarsiidae > Carlito > Carlito syrichta. Next base: position 498,686 of record NW_007249669.1, on the reverse strand, counting down.
CATTCCAAGTAGCTGGAGCTACAGGCACACGCCACCATATCCAGCTACTTTTTTTTCTTTTTTTTTTAATTGCAGAGATGAGGTCTCAGCAAGCTGCTCAGGCTGATCTCGAACTCTGGGCTCAGGGACTCCTCTTACCTCTGCCTCCCAAAGTGCTGGAATTATAGGCGTGAGCCACCGTGCCTAACCTAGTGTTTCATTTTAAGAGCAGTTTTGTAACTCCCTGGTGCCTACTCACCCCTAGGAAATCCTCTTGTTTTCAAGCAATTACCATAAAACTTAAAAGGTTAGCTAGCCATCGTGTCAGCATTTACTTCTTTGACCTATGAAATTACTCTGCTCCAAGCAGCAACTAGGGGAAAGCATTGTGTGTGGAGTTATGGTGTTGGTTTGCTTACTTTCTGTCCCCAGTCTGCCTTTATCTTGCCTGTGACAACCCCATAATCCTGTGCAGGGATCACCAGATGGGCCTAATTGTTAGATGATTTGGGAGAAAAACTACAGCTTGTTTATCTTCTTCCACTCAAGAGTTATGCTCTCAGACAGAGCTATCATTAGAGGGGAAAAAATTTTAAGAACAGAACTGATTTCTTGTTTCATTTTCTTTTAACACATTGCTTCATTTCTAAAAATGTATCAATGGCCAAACGCCCCGCCTACCCACACATGCATCTGTCTATAAACACGGATCCAGCCCTGTTCTTTCTTTTCCCACCAAGGCAGCTTCCCAAAAACATCACTAGGAATTTTACTGATTACAGAAGACACTTGTTCATGGCAAGCGCTATGATTTTGAGGTTAATGTTTTTTGTTTTTTTAAATTTGTGTTCATATTGAGAAAATAATGCTGACCACAAAAAGACCACCAAAAAGATGCAAAAATCTATTGTGTTTTCAATGGCTCCAAAAATTTCTGCTCCTGTATTTTTGGTAACTGCTTTCCCATTTGCAGTTGCTCTTGCAAGGGGAAGACAAGCAGTTTTTATTCAGAAGTAACATTTTAATCATTTTACTTAGTGGGGAAGAGGGGAAAATTATTCTTTCACCTTTTAAATTTGATCTGTTATAAATGTGATCATCCCACATTTGATAGAGGGGGAGTCCTTGGGGCATGAAACTATGTTTGTGGAAAAATAGCACTTGATTTTTTAAATTTTTTTTTTTTTTTTAGGGGGAGTCTCACTCCATCACCCAGGCTGGAGTGCAGTGGCACACTCACAGCTACTGCAGCCTTGACAGACTGCACTCAGGCACTCTTTCAGCCTCAGCCTTCCAAGTAACTGGAAGCATAGACATTCATTTTTCATTTATTGTAGAGACAAAGTCTCACCAAGTTCCTCAGGCTGGTCTGGAACCCCTGGGCTCAGGCAGTCCTCTTGCTTCTGCCTTCCAAAGTGCTAGGATTACAGGCATGAGCCATGGGCGCCCAGCTAGCACCTGGTGTTTTGCAAAACTCATGTTCATGTTATTTAAATGGGAAGGGGGCACTTTACAAGTTACCTTTGTGCTTTCCTGCTGAAACATGCCAGTAATAGTTTGGCAATGTAAATGAACACTTGAAACTGTACAAAAAAGAGAACCTACTAGTTTTTTCAACATTTTCTTGAGTTTAATGGAAACCTACTTATAATATTCTTAGATCTTTTAGCTTTGATAAATATACTGCTTCTAGAATTTAATCCATTATTTAATTTTATTTATATATATTATGATTAGGCATATTTCAAGTTTGTCTTCAATTTCCTGAAAAGCCAAACAAAGTAATATCAATGAGTCTTGGATCTGGGAATTGAAAAATCTCAACTCTTTGCTAGTATGCAGGCTCAGCAAGGGCAAGAATCTCATCTTTTTTTGCCATTACTTCTGTGGAGCCTAGAACAATGCCTGATACAAGTACTCAGAAAAGTATTTGCTTAATGAATGACGGAATTAACTGCCTTTTTTTTTGGCTTTTATGAGGTTTTTTGGTGTGTTTTTCTGTTTTTGTTTTTGGGTTGGAGTCTCACTCCGTTGCCCAGGCTGGAATGCAGTGGCACACTCACCACCACCCCAGCGTCAACCTGCTGGGCTCCTGTGATCCTTCCACGTCAACCTTCCAAGTAGCCGGAACTATAGGCGCGTATTACCACATCGGGCTAATTTTTGATTTATTATAGAGATGAGGTCTCGCCAAGTTGCCTGGGCTGGTCTCAAACCCGCGGGCTTAGGCAATCCACTTGCCTCAGCCTTCTAAATGTTGGGATTATAGACTGAGCCGCTGAATCTGGCCAGTGTGGTGTTTTTAAGTTCACTCTGTATATTAAGCTAAGTATTCTACTGTGAACTACAGCATGCTGAAGAGTAGGACTCGGGAATTAAGTGCTTGAATGACCCAAAAAGAGATAAATAAGATTTAAGGATTAAAGGGGTGGTGGTAGGGAATATTCCCTGGGTATGCCAAACCCCCTAAAGTATTCCCATCTTTTGCATCTCCCCAGGAGCACTCACTGTGGGCCTTGTGCGACAGTGTCAAACAATCCATGGACGAGACCGGACATGCATCCCTCCCCGGCTTCCCCCAGAGTGGGTCACCACACTCTTTTTTATCATCATGGGAATCATTTCATTGACTGTCACATGTGGTTTGCTGGTGGCTTCCCACTGGCGAAGAGAAGCTACAAAATATGCTCGATGGATAGCGTTCACTGGAAGTAAGTAACCTGTGCTTACTACATTTGTCTAGAAGGCACGCACACTGGTATTTTTATGAAGATAATCAAGAATCAGTAATGAGGACTCCATAACCATCAAAGAACACCCTTGCATATGGCCGTGAGATAGACGCTACACAGCCCCATCAGTTCTTCAAAACTCTTAACTCCAAGACCAAGACATCCACAACTTTAATTACTTTGTATGAAATGCTATTTTAATGAATTTTATTTTTGCTCAGATTGTAACATAAGTATTCCAGGTTTATGACTTAGAGCTACTACTAGCCTGCCTAAGTCTTTTTCTCTTGAAGGTATTGGTATCTTCCATCAAAATAAAGATTAATCTAGAAAAAAATACAGAAAATATAAATTAGATGAAGGTTGTAATATGCTTTTTTAATATTTATTTTGAGTTTCTGCTGTATGCTGTTATGTAACCATTGAAAAATCAGCTTATTTGGTTATTTAATAATCATTTACCAACATTTCTTACTCCATTAAGCTATGCCCAAGGGTGTGATAAACGTATATATTACACATTCTCTTATACTTTGCAAAATTGGTTTAATTTCAAAACGCATCAGAGATTTTTCTCAAGTTAAACAAAAGAAACAAAAAGGCACTAAGAAAAGACATTTCTGTAATTCTGCTTGCTTTTTTCTCTCAAGCAATTCTGCACCCCAGGGGATGCTTAACAATATCTGAAAACATTTTTGATAGGCCACAACTAGGAGAATGTTACTGGTATTGAGTGTATACAGGCAGGGATGCTATTAAACCTTCTGCAAATGAACAGAATGGCCTCCCACAACAAAGCTGGTCCAAAACAGCAACAGTGCCACTGTTGAGAAACCCTGCTTTAAAGAAACAGGATAACAATACCTGTGCAGAATACTCGGGGACTTGATTTTTAATTCGGTGCCTTAAAATAATCTCAGGTTTGCATAAGTTTTTAAACATGAGTATTGTAGCACAGGTCACTTTCACTTGATATTTTCATCTACAATTTTATTATTGGAGTAAGGGATAATCCCATATATTCCTATTAAGGTTAAAACTCAGTTTATCCTTAAAGGCTGCAAGATAGTGATTTTCCTACATAAGTCTTTGTTTCTCCCCTATTCTCTGTGGAACTTTCTCTTTAACGTGTATGTTTCTGACTCTTTATTTTTGCCTCTATATCACCCTTAATGTTTAAGTCAAGTTGCCTTTGATATAAAATAAAGGCTTCTTCATCCTTGTTAAGCAATGTAAAACAAGTTGATGCTCTTTCCTCTGTCAAACAAACCTCCTGAGACAGTTCTTTTCTGGAGAGAGGGGCCAGAGCAGTTATATAAACTGTGCTGCTAAACTTAGGGGTATTGACAAGGAATTTAAAGAGAATCTGATTCTTTATCTTTTTGCTCACAGATATGGTCACTTATCCAGATGGAATTTACTCTCTTCAGGGAGTGAAATAATACCAAAGAAGGATTTGGGTTTCTAGATTTAGTCAAAATTTGGAAATGCATATGCTTTGAAAATCAAAAATCTAAATATAATTTAGCAAAGTAGTATGAATCAAAGAAAGCATTTACTCACATGAGCTATTGGTTCTTATGATCCAATAAAGGGAAATAACTGGAATTATCTTTGTTTTTTGTTTCCTTTTAACAGGCTATTTAGTATGTGTAGTTGCCCCAAATTAAATGTTTTTCCTTTATTTTTTTTTTAGTTAATTTAACTTTTTGAAAAAATATGTGCACATGGTACTTAATTCAAAACCTGTGAAAGGCTAACCAAGTGAAAAGTCTCATGTGTGGCTCTGTCACCCAGCTACCAATAACCCATTTCCTGTAGGCAGACATTTCTGCTAGTTTCTGGGGCTTCCTGCTAGAGGTATTCTATGCCTAGAAATGTTTCTCTATGTATATGTATATGTGTCTATAAATACATATTTATATAAATTTTTTTACATAATTCTTTATCTTGGTTCTTTAACTTAATTTATCTTGGGGTAGCCGGGCTCGGTGGCTCAGCCTGTAATCCTGCACTTTGGGAGGCTGAGGTGAGTGGATTGCCTGAGCCCACGGGTTCGAGACCCGCCTGGGCAACTTGGTGAGCTCTCATCTCTACAATAAGTCAAAAAATTAGCTGGGCATGGTAGCGCGCGCCTGTAGTTCCAGCTACTTGGAAGGCTGAGGCAGAAGGATCGCTGGAGCCCAGGAGGTCAAGGCTGCAGTGGCCGGGAGTGGCCACTGCACTCCAGTCTGGGTGACAGAGTGAGACCCCAACTCAAAAAAACATTTTTTATCTTAGGGTTAATTTCACTTAAATAAGCATAGAGCTACCTTACTCTTAGCATCCTTAAACACGTTTTTGTTACTAGAGCTAGTCCGCTGGGGTGGCAGTTCTGAGAGGGATTGGGCTCCCCCTGGTGTTTCCATTCAGCCTTTGAAATGATCTTTTTTTAAATTTTTTTTTTTGAGTTGGAGTCTCACTCTGTCTCCCAAACTGGAGTGCAGTTGCACACTCATGGCTACCACAGCCTCGACCTGCTGGGCTCAGGTGATTCTTCAGCTTCAACCTTCCAAGTAGCTGGAACTACAGGCATACGCTACCATTCCCAGCTAATTTTTTTATTTATTGTAGAGGTCATGTCTCACCAAGTTGCCCAGGCTGGTCTCGAACCTGTGGGCTTAGGCAATCCTCTCACCTCGACTTCCCAAAATGCTGGGATTATAGGTGTAAGCCACCGCGCCTGACCTGAAAGTGTTCTTTATTGTCTATATTTCTGTTCCCATTAAGCTGAAGTTTTTGTAACAATTAGAGACTAATATTTCCTAATGACTATGCACAGTGTGAAATATGTCTCAGAGAAAAGCCCCACATGATGGAACTTGCCTGTGGGGGCAAGAGAAACAAAGATGAGTCCTCTTCTTCTAGTCTGACCCTTGTTCTTTTCATTGCCATCCTGAGTATAACCTCTTCTGTCACTACAATTGATTTCTGATTCTCACCACCAAGAAATCTGTGCTATGGAGGATATGAAGTTATGTCTTACAAACTTATTTAGGACCCATAACTCAGTCCTCAAAGGTTGATATTATTATCAGCATTAGTAATATTTTAAGATGTAAAGAAACTTCATAGTTCACAATAGCTTAAAAGAGAAACACATCCACCGAACATTAAATCTGCTCTCCAGAGAGTGTTAGAGAACCTAATTCCTTGGCTTGAGAACCAAGGTTAGATTGAATAGGACTTCATTACTCCCTTAAATTTTAATTAAGCTTTTTCTAACCAACTTAAAAAAATATTTAACTCTTGAAAATAATAAGTAAACTCTATAGTTGCAAAATAATTACTTCATTATAAAGGATAGTTTTTTTGTTTTTGTTTTTAGTTGGAGTCTCACTCTGTCGCCCAGGCTAGAATGCTCACGGCCACCTCAGCATGGACCTGCTGGGCTCCAGCAATTCTTCCACCTCAGCCTTCTAAGTAACCGGAGCTAGAGGCATGCGCTACCACGCCCACCAAACTTTTTATTTATTGTAGAGACGGGGTCTTGCCAACTTGCCCGAGCTGGTCTCAAACCCGCGGGCTCAGGCAATCCCCTTGCCTCGGCCTCCCAAAGTGCTGGGATTACAGGCTGAGCCACTGAGCCTGGCCTAGATTTTTATTTTGTAGTAGAAAATAGGAAATGATGGACTCAGGCTGGCACATCAGTTAACACAGTAAACAAATTTAATATCTGCATTTCTCTAATGCACTTTTCTAAATTACATGTTTCTCTTGAGATTACATTAGCCAACATTAAGGAAAAAATTGTTTTTACATCAATAATTTTGTCTTTTTAAAAATTAGATTGTGTATAGCTGCTTAGATTGTGGTTTCATTTTACTTACCAAACCATATTTAGCCATAAGAACCATTTGAAATTGGTGACAGATAACACTTAAGTGGACATTGCCAACACTTATAAAGTTACTTGTTGCTGACTCTACAACAAAAAGGCCAAAAACTCTAGAACTTGATGCCTGAGTTTTTTTCATTTTTTCTGTAGTAGGTATCTGAAAAATCCAGGTTCGTTTATATAATACTATTTGGCATGGTCATTTGCCCAATATGAAATAGGCTCTATGTGGTGCAAAGCAAACAAGAGTGCTGGTGTGTTTTTTCAAGCTGGTATAGCAAATATTATTTTTTAAATGTATTGCTGGAGCTATTTCCTCCAAGAGACTATTCCTAATTGGCTTTTTAAGGACTCCCATATTAAATTTTGTTGGTTGATTAGCACACAAAGTGTAGAGACAAGTTTCAGCTGATATATTTATTCAGGGTTCTGTCAGTGTTCCTGGGAGTAGGTTAAACTTGGAAAAGATTCCTCATTCAGCTAATAATGGAAAGTTTCAACTCTTCATTACAGTGACTGGTAATTTGTTTTCAAATAACACTGAAGACATATTTCTACCTCCAAAAAAATTTGAAGAACTGTGAATGTTTGATCAATATGCTTTCTAAAAGGAAAAGTATTTTCTTGGAAAAGCTAGCCTATCTGTAGATAATTGTGTTCACTAAGAACAGCGTTTCTTTGGTAACACGGGGAGCACACTGCTCAAACATTATACTGTGGAATCATTTCTACCCAGACACTGGATTTTTTGGTATCTTTCTAGAAACATTTTAGCAAGTAATATATTTCATTGTGTTTCTATGCAGACCTCAAAGGTTTCTCACCTTCCCCCACTTTAACCTCTCTGTATATTCAGAGACCCGACAGATTTTTTTAAAAAAATATTCATGATGAGACAACCACTCTGACAATTTACTAATCATCCCAGTGATCTGAGGTTGTCTCTCATAGCTGATTTTAAGTCTTGTGTGTGCCTTTTCTCCAGTTCCTTCTAATAACAAGAGAAACAGAGAATTGGCAGAATAATAGCTATGGTGATAGTGGTATGCAATATTTATTCAGCACTTACCGACAACTGGCACTGTGTCAGGACTTGACATTATTTTGCTTATTCTTCTAGTATTTCCCCCATTTTCCGAAGGGAACCAGAGGCTTGCAATTGCATGGCTAGTAAGTAGAGGAGGCAGGACTTAGTCCCTATCTGACTCTAGCCAGTTCCCTTAATTACTATTCTGAATGGTTAGGAATAGTGTATTTGAGGACTTAGTGAGTTTGGAGAAGGCTTTTCTTAATTCCAATATTCTAAATCACCCTAAAACTTATGTGAAAGGCTAACCTAGTTTTTACTATATTTAATCGTTAGGCTTGAGGGATATTGTGTGACCTGTAATATTTGTGAATCTTTTGACAAGTTGTCTATGTTTTAACAGGTTTGACCATGCTATCAGTCTACAACCCTTCTTATAAGCTTCCTTTGTGCCATATTTTCATTGTTTTTTTTTTTAAATCACCAAACCATGTTACTAATGTTGTGTTTTGGTTTGTTTTACAGTGATCCTTTTCTGTATGGCTGCCCTAATATTTCCAATAGGATTTTACATCAATGAAGTCGGAGGTCAACCTTATAAATTGCCCAACAACACAGTAGTTGGGTCATCATATGTACTTTTTGTCTTATCAATTTTCTTTACAATAGTAGGACTTCTATTTGCTGGCAAAGTTTGTTTACCAGGCTGATGAATGTCTAAATTGCTTGATTCTCTTATTATTTTTTATTTTATTTTATTTTTTTATTTTTGGAGGGTGGGGAGGACAAAGGCAAGGTGTCTGAGCAGACTTTTCATAGGAAGATGCTTAGATGAAACTGATGCTGAAAAGAAAAAAAAAATGCTTTGATTTGTTCTCACTATGCACTTTGGATTTAAAAAAAAAAAGGAGAGCCTTTTCCATAACCAAATACAGACAATATTGACTAAATCTCCTGAGCATATTCAGGCAGTCAGGTCTGCACTGTGATAGCAACCTAGAGAAGGAGAATGCTTTATACTGAAAAGCATGTGGCCCTTTGTGACTCTGTTGTTCCGTTTTTAACGTCTAATGATTGATTTGAGGGGAAAAAAAAGTCTAAGTATTTATGAATCATGGTGGACCAGAGGGATGCAAGAGAAGTTCCTGTGGGGCTGGCCCCACCTCCTAAAAATTAGTGTTCCCAACTTCCTTGTAATGGGATGAGCCTTTGGCACCAGAATGGATTGCCGTTGCATTACTGCACCCAGAAGCCAATAGATCAAAACGTGTTTGCTAAAATGTATGTAAAAATTCTGAAATACCCTATTCTCTGTGTACAAAAAAAAAAATCAAACACTAAGAGACATATTTGGGGTGGGTGGGTGGGGGAAATCTTCCTTATATTTATATAAATATATATAATATATATATTTTGCTGATGCAGTATACAGTGTGTATATATGTGTGTGTGTGTATGTGTGTGTAAATTTATATACGCACACATACAAACAGTTCCTGGAAGAGAATTCTGAATGCTTTGCTAGCAAAACACTGTGGTGTGCAAGCCTAGAACTCAATAGAAAAAAAAGCCATTTATCTGAAGGCCGCATAGTGGAGAGAGTCTTCAGTTTACCTCATTCTTTGTAGCAGCCCTTGATTTTAACCGGTTTTTGTAATAGGTACAAATAATCCCATACCCTTATAGGTGCAATTTTAAGTTAAGCTAAAATTTCTTTATAGGGTTAATTTATTTGTATATGATAGTAGAGGGTAAGATCATGTCAAACCTTATAATTTGGGGAATCTGACACTATTTAAATTATTGGCAACTATTGTCTGTTGTACAGAGATTCTTTTCTACTGGCTCAGTCTGTTACATTAATAATGCATTTTATATGTTCAAGCACACAACTTTACATAAATAAAAAGTTCACTAGTAAATATCTGGCTATTTACAACACTAATTTCACCCTTTTCATCTGTAAGCATTATTAATACATCTTTACAAAAAAACCTGAGCAATACAATATTTTCTTTATATGCTATATGCCTTTGTTTGCTAAAAGCTAACATTTTTGCATTTACTTTAAAGGGCTGTACTAAACCCACAGCTTTAAGTTTTTTTCCCTAAAAAAAGAAAAAAAAGAATTACAGCTAACCCTTGAACGCAAATAGTTTTAAAATACAGTATTTCTCTTCTCCACATTTCCATGCCTTCGTGTCAATGCTTAACTGTTTTTCCTGGTGAACACTATAGATATCTCCTGTTTGAAATGTGAAACAGGAGGGTGTTTCATGGCAATGGAGCTAAGTTTTTCCTCTTTATAGTGAAATGGTGACCCAAATGTCCCTATTAGTATTTATACTGAGTCCCATGTGGCCTGTGCTTCACACAAGCAGAAATGAATGTACTGTTAAGAAGCTAGATGATAAATTCTAGAATGATTACTTCAGAGAGGGGCTGCTTCCTCAGATATTCAGACTATGAAGTGGAGGATCTTGATGTGTTTCACACTGGCTTGTTTGACATTCTTATATCTGACTGTTAATTCAGCAGTGTTTTATTGTGAAAGAAAATCCCAGTGTTTCAGCTCACTTGGGAGTTGGGGAAAGAGATGGACCACCACTGTGGTGCGTTCCTTGAGTGTTCTTAGGGAATGCCATGCTTTTGCTTCCCGGGGTGAAAAGAAACCTTTGGAAAATCCTGACTGAGACTATCCCAAGTATTATGATGTCTAGTCAATTCTAAGAATACCACTGGAGATGTTCTATGGACATTTGGGATTACAGTTCCTATTGTGATTTGATCAATCTTCAGACAGATGGATCACTTTGAAGGAAAGCTTTGGTTGTCACCATTATACCACTAAGATAAAGTGTTAGCAAAGTATGGTTCAAATTAATTTATGATTATGACCAAGAGCTTTTCTCTTCCAAAAGATGAATTGTATTGTAAATAGTTTCTCAAAATATTTTTAACTGGATCATAAGCATGGGGAGAGAAAGTTTCTCAGCTGCTAAGAATTTCCCCACTGTTTACTTCTTTCACTTACAGTGGTATTTCATTTGAGATGACAAAATTTAAGGTTTTATTTGTATCTATTACCCAGACCATTAAATTGTCATTAATTTCTTCATCGTCTTGGTGGTCCAGTGCATGAAGGGCTGATAGAGGAGAGCTCCCTCTAAACAGTCAGCACTCTAACCCAGGATTAAACCATCCCATCAAGTAGTATGTGCAGTCAAGTCTTTGTACTCTTCCAGACCAAACATCAAAATGGACTCATTCATACAAATTTCCACAAATCCTGTAAGTGAAAAGATAGACAACTATCAGCAATTGCTTTTTAAAAGGTCACTATAATAAGTACTATATAGTACAGTATTAATTTATAGCAGGAAACCATATCTTGTAAACTGTATATAAAACACTGTTTTATGGTGCAATCATTTGTCAAACTTTTGTCTGTTACATTGTTTTTAGAGTGTGTGCATTCTTCTCATACCTAAGAATATCACTGTAAAATCTGCTGAAAACTATTTTTAGGTTTTATTTGCACAAGACTAAATTAGTTTGAAATTTTTGGAAGCTCCTATTGAACATGCCTAGACATCTGTAAACATGAAGAATCTTCAATTTATTAAAAGCAAACATTTCAGTATAATTCTTTCCAAAGGTAATCCATGTTCTGTGTTGTAATGTGTGTATGTAATTTTTCTGACTCTTCCACTTCTTATAAACCTATTCTGTTTCATTTGTTTTGTTTTTGAAGGATGGCTCTTTTTTCTTTTTAATGTTCTAAATGACCAAAATGCTTTGTTTTTACCCTTTTGCCTAAAGCTTTGATGCCCCCAGTTGATATTCTGTGAATTCACTGTTTAATCTATTAAGTGAAAATAATAAATAGTCCTGGTGACAAACAATCTGTTGATTTAGAGGAAAAGCCCTGAAAAAGTATTGGAAACTAACTTTGGATACACTGTTAGTTATTATTTTGCATCGTGGGCTTCATGGGAAGAACATGTTGCATTTATTTTGTCTTTATTAAAAGACTACTAGCCACAAGTTACTCTGATAGTAGTAACTGTTTTATCAACCCACTTGGTCTTTAAAAAATTAAATTTACATTCATAATTCAAAACAGTAAGCTGTCTTTCAGAAAATTTTTGAAGGATAAAAATATATGAAGGAAAAAAGTGGCCTGTGTAGGTAGAATTCCCTACACAAGACTTTTAATGGTATCACATCGAGAGATTTTGACGTTTGTGATCAAGGTCTGTATATTATCCCAAACTTTATTAAGAATTGTTTTCTAATTGGTTATAACATTTTTCAATTAATAGTTTCAAAGCAAATTGTTAATACAACTGTATAAAATGAACATAATTTTCTTCACTTGTATTTTTGTTATTGAGCAAGTTTATCAAAATAAATTGTCTACTAAAGAAACTAAAAAGGCTTCTATTACTTTGAAATATGCTTCATTTTAAAAATTGATTTCTTACAGAGGTTTTACATATTTGCACAGTGACATGTCCATGCCTCTTCAATCGGTTTTGTTGTTAGTATTGGGGATGGGGAGTCCCTTTCCTGTCCTCTTCTACTCCTAGCTCACCTAGGGAAGAAAATTAATATCCCAGGACATGGATTAGGCCATGTTTACCAATAGGAAGAGTCACTCAGCAATAAGACTACATACATGTGGCTCTCTCTTTTGCGTCGTATTTCCATGAGCTAGGGGAGATAAACTGTGCCAAGGCCCACAAGGCCAGCCATCTTCCTTTTCCTTGCATTAGACCTAAGTTCCCCTTTGCTTCAGTCTTCTGTTTCTGTCTTACTGTAGGCGAAAAGATCTTCAACTGTGGTTTGGAGGAGGAATATAGAAGCCCTTGTTGGTCTTTCGGCTTGTTCATTACAGCTTCACTGTAGCTCTCTCTGGGGGTGTCAGGATTAACCCAGTCTGATAACAGCTCATAATAAAATATTTGCCCTTTGCTTCTGTTTCTCCCTTATATGGCCTTTTCAGGACCCTCATGGAGAGTTGGGGGATTCAGACATGGTAAGATTTAGATGAACTTAATGCATCTTCATAGGATGACCACCTATCCTGGTGAGCCTGAGACTCAGAGGTTCCCTAGAATATGGGACTTTCCGTGCTATAATCAGGAAAGTTCCAGGCAAACTGGGAGGAGCTGGTCACCCTATCTTCACATCATTTAAATCTTATTCTAATTTATAGCACAGATTAGAAGTATTCAAAGGGTTCTTGTCTATAAACATTCATGAATAGGTCAACTGGATATTATAGTGGTAGACTTATACTGAATTTCTAAGGGAGAAAACACTTTTTCTTTCTCTTTGGTAATACCTTAAGAAAAGGCAACAGTGACTTTAAAACCATAGCATAGGTTCAAGAATACCTTATTTTGACTTATTCTTCCATCAACTCTAGTCACTATGAGAAGATTATAGGAAAAACACCAAGACTAGAGGACTGTGAGTTCCTTTTATGCAAAGTCAACTCTTCTGGGTCACAGTTACCCAGCAACAAAAATAAAGGTTGTTATTTATAAATGGCATTAAAGATAGAACGCATAATGTATTATTTTTTAGAGTTTTTGGTTCTTTTCCCAGAAGAAAACACTGCAGGATGGTATTTTCAAGCACACTCAAGGTTTTTAGCAAATCAGTCCCAGTTCCAATAACAAGCTAAGACTCTCAGGAAGAGATTTTTTTCATGAGTCTCATAAAATTTTAGATCTGGATGAAATGTAAAAGAGCATGTCCAGTATTTCCATTTTCACAGATGAAGAAATCTGGACCTCAGGCTTATTGACTTTCCCAAAGTCACACAACTAGATCTCAGCCAAACACTGAACATAGGAAAGGATGTCTTTGATAAGTGGACCTAGGACATGTTTGTATTTTCCAGTCATTGAAGCAGTCTTCCTTCACCTCATCTCCATTCACTTCAACCCATGCAAATCAATTCTGTCCAAATACTCTTAACACAAGAGAGAGCATAACTTTTCCTTACATTTCTATCATTCCAGCTGTCAATGGAATGAAATCCAAATCCCTTTAGCATAGCATTGATGATCTGGTTTGAGGCGGTCTCTTCAGCCTTACTTCCCGCCATCCTCTCCTTTCACTTCTTACTGACAGCCAGGCTATTCATTCTCTCACTGCCACCTGCTCCCTTCCTTGGCTGTGTCTATACTACCTCCTCCTCTCTATTTTTCCTAATCCCTCCTGTATTTGAAATGTATCCAATCTCTTATGCTTTGTGTCTTTCCCCTATACCTCTGTAACAACTAACTAGACAAGAGTAGACTGCCTGGATTCAAACCTCAGTTCCACAATTCTAGCTGTGTGACCCTTTCTTAAATCACTTAACCTTTGTGAGCCTTGGTTTCTTCATCTATAGAATGGGGCTATAATTGTACCTGCTTTATAGGGTTATTGTTAGTTTAAATGAGATAAAGTGATAACGGTAGTAAACATGCAGATGTTAGTTGCTGTTATTAGTAAATGCTTCTCTATAACTAGATAATGAACCCTTAAGTGCAAGGAATGTGACTTTCTCATATTGTATTTCCTAGGGACCCGGCACAATGCTTTATACATTGAATTGAATTACCAAAATTAAATTTGGGGCTAGGTTAAAATGGCAAATTATGAAACTATTTCCTAGAGATTCGAAAAACTCTTATCTGTAAGGATTGTTTCAGTGAAATTCTTTCTGAAGGCAGAGGTTTACCTAAACCAGTTTTTATAAGTGTGGTTATTTAACTGGTAAGTATTTGACTGTGTAATATGTCAATTTCATTCGGGATTTCCCTGTGGACTCAAGATCCTTTTACTGTTGAACTCACAGTGCTCTAACATTTACACTTATAGCAAGAGGACCAGGACCCTGTTGATCTTGAGAGAACTCTCTGGAGACCTCTGCAAGCTTGTAGGTTCTCTGCTATTTGGAAGCCATACATCTAGTATGTTTTGCAAAGACTTGGTCCTGCCAAGATGGTGTTAATTACTTCTGCTAAAAGGAATGGTCTCAAGGATTTGATCTCATTTAGATGAGGTTATCCCCAATTGGCCATTTTATGGTACTTTAGTAAATAACTGCCAATGCATTTGTTTGCAAATAAATCCCTATTCATTATCTGTCAGGGCAAGTCAGTGAAATAAATACTGTGTTCTGACTTTGGCACTCTTTTTCACATTGTTTAAATATTTACTTTTGGTTGTTTAAGACAATTCAAGTACTTAATAAAAAAAAAGTATTCTTTTACATTGCTTTGTTCTTTACAGTAAATGCAAACACAGTTGAAGAACCAAAGAAAATCCTTTCCATTATTCATAATTCCATTATTCTGTTATTATAAATTATTCCATTCTGTTCTAAGGTTAAAAAAAAAAAACTCACATATCTAAGGAAGCTTTTGACCACCTTCTATGTATTTTAATGTAGATAGTAGCTAAATGTACTAATTTATTGCAATCCCACCAGTACTCTCACACACCACTCTAGTACTTCATTTCTGCGTTCTTTTTTTTATTGAGTAAGAGTCTCACTCTGCCACCCAGGCTGGAGTGAGTGGCATGCTCACAGCCACCACAGCCTCAACCTGCTGGGCTCAGGCAATCCTTCTGCCTCAGCCTTCCAAGTAGTTAGAACTACAGGCATGCACCACCATGCCTGGCTAATCTTTTGATTTATTGTAGAGATAAGGTCTCGCCAAGTTGCCCAGGCTGGTCTCGAACCCGTGGCCTCTCACCTCTGCCTCCCAGAGTGCTGGGATTACAGGCATGAGCCACCGCGCCCAGCCCATTTCTTTCACAGATATATAGCTTTTTCTTGCCTTAAGTGCTATTGTGGAGGAGAAAGTTATGAACATATACTGGGATAAAAGGATTTTCTTTTTACACTAACATATTTGTAAAGTTAAACAGCAGGAATATAGGAAATTAAAAGTTTCCTCCCCCACAATCCACCTTCCAAGGATAACCATTGATAAGTTTATTGGGTATCTTAACAGATATTTTACTGTTGTTTAATATAATAAAAATAAGACAATATTATATATCTGCTACTACTTCCTTTTTTGACTTAATTTGTGATGGAAATTTTTGTGTCAGTATATAGAGCTTCTTCATTTTTAAGGGCTGCATGGTATTCCATTTGATAATATAGTTGATCAAATAAATATATTCATCTTCCCATTTTGATGTATAGTCAAGATTTTTGTTATTATGGATAATGTTGCTGTGAACTTAGGTCTTAGATAACAAAAACTTCCCAAGTATAATAACCTGATCTTCTACTTAAATCATATCTACTACTCTCTTGAGGCAATTTACATTTTCAAAAGTACTGTGGTAAATAATAATGGCATTCAATAAGTTTAGAGAAACTAACATTAAGTTCATGTATTATGTGCTTTTTCCTATGTCTCATTTCTCTTCCTGCGAAGTAAGAGGTGTTATTTTATAGACTAGGATCAAAAAGGCGAACAGCTAATCAAGTTTCTATAACTGGTAATTGGTGAATCTGGTTCCCGACTTCAGCTCTAGGACTCCTGCTGTCCCACATTGCTAGTTTGGCTAGTCTAAAGGAAATAAAAATAGCTGTCCCAGTTGCATGATTCCTTGGCTCAAGCATGAGCAGCTAAATCTATGGTTTGCTTCTTCTGGATGTGGAATGCAAACAACCATAAAAGGTAGTCCTTATTTAGCAACACTTTCTACTTGTTGAAGAAAAAAATATAGGTAAGGAAAACCTCCTACTGATTAAGTTGTTTGTGGCTAATCTTCCATCATTCCCCTCTCATTGTCAAGCCTTCTCTTTGTAATAATCATTGTTCAGTGGTATTTTATCATGCTAACTTCATTGATTGGTAAAGCTAGATAAGGTCACCCATTGATTTTATTGGGGTCTTTTCAGGATTCGAGCACCCAAGGAAATCTTCCCAAACAGGCCACTCCCCGCTCCCATAGCACTTAGGAACCAACTGGATCCCTTCTACCATGTTGGTAGGAAATGCATTGTTATTGGAGTACCCTAAGTTGTGCAGAGGTCCATGGCTTAAACATAAGGGAGGCCCCTCTAGTTGTCTGTCATCTGTCTATGCAGTTACTGCTAAGTCATCAACTGTCCGAGGCTGAATGATATAGTAGTTTCACTGTGTTTATCTTATACTTTGGGCATGATAAGATTTGGTGGGCTGGGAACTCCTGTGCCTATGGACTCTTGCCCTAAGTGCACCAAGGGCCCGTTTTCTCTCAGGCCCTGCCATCTTAGCAAAGCGCAGCTACCAAACTCAGAGCAAGTTTCTACTCCCTCTGATTTTTAGATTTCTGATTTTTTAAAAACTGTTTGGCAGACTTTGACTTCCCTCAGAGGCATGTCTGGCTAGTACCCATATCCCCTTCTTTGGTTAAAAAAAAAATCGTTTTGGAAAACTGCCTCTTTTCCACCTTCAGGCCATGTGGTTTCATGGGCTGATTTCACCTTTTGAATCCAGAACTGGACACAAAAGCAAGACTTGGCCAATTGAGAGTCATAATGACTGGTTCAGAAATAAGCATCACATATGACCAGCCTAGGACTTTGCTGGAACTCCTGGAAAGAGGTGTTCTTCCTTTAGAGTTGACAAGTTGTTGGGGGAAGAGTTTAGTACTGCTGGCAGCCACACATGAAGAGCCTCCCTGAGAATCAAGCCATTGGCCTGGCTCGGTGGCTCAGCCTGTAATCCCAGCACTTTGGGAGGCCGAGTGAGTGGATTTCCTGAGCCCGCATGTTTGAGACCAGCCCAGACAACTTGGCGAGACCTCATCTCTATAATAAATAAAAATTTAGCCAGGCGTGGTAGTGCACACCTGCAGTTCCAGCTACTTGGAAGGCTGAAGCAGAAGGATGGCTGGAGCCCGGGCATCACAGGAAAGGAAGCTGAGACATGGAGAATGCTCTGTTAGCCTCATTTTAGCCTTTGGATCAAGCCATGCCTGAAGCCAAAACTATCCCTGGATTCTTTTGTTATTTGAGCAAGTACATTCCCTATTTTCCTTAAGCCAATTTGAGTTGTGTTTCTGTCTCTTTTAGCTGAAAGAATCTTTACACTCTCACTTTCCTCTTGACATTAGACACATTCCTCACCTCCTCTGCTTCAGCATGTTACTTTAATCTTTTAGTTAACTTGGGTTTTTGCAAAAGAGAAAAAACAGTTGACTCCAGGCTGCTGCTTCTCAACCCCACAAAAAGCACCTGCTCTTGGTTTGAAATGGAGGAAAGAAATAAAACACAATATCTAAAAAGCATATCCCAACATACTCCTCCGTAGTAGGACCTATCCAGCTCCTAAATAAAAGACCAGACATAAGCTGACCCTGATTAGTTCCTAAGAACCTAAGAGAAATTTCTGCTATATCCTGATGCCTCTCATGGGGCCCATCATAATCTACATTCTGAGTGAAGCTAAGAAAGATGGTACCCACACATAGCTTTAGCCTACTCTGCTTTATCTATCTGGCACAAATAGATCCAGAATATGTGTGTTGTGTAAGCTCCAGGAAAAGAAGAAACAGAATTCTCAGGAGTGGATTTTACCTCTCGTACAAAGCTGAAAACCCTTGTATCCAGGGAGCAAATAAAGTTGTAAGGGTGATGGACTACCTGAGGCCCCCATGTCTAAAAAACAGTGGTGTCTCAAAGCTACCCAACTAGACTTTCCATCAGGTGGGCATGAGGACTCTCACCTCTTGTTCACAGAGTAGCCATAGGTTGCTTGCAACCTCGTGTGATTTCTTTGTCTTTTTCTGATCTTCCTCCTTTGCTGCCTTCTTGGTGTTGACCAAATAACAAATGCCCTCGATTTACACATGGTGCTCTCAGCCCATGACTACTCTGCCCAGCGTGACCAGTGGCTCATAAAGCAGTTTCTATGTTGAGAAGTTGGTTTGTTTCTGACCTGGCCAATAGGAGCCACTGCTGGGGTCAACATCTGGAGGGGTTCTCTAGTATGTGGTGACTTCCACAGTAGTACATGTTCTAACTTAAAAACTAAAGCTTCAGAAAGTGAAGACTGATTTAAGAAATGACCTGGATAAGAAAAACTAAGTGCAGTTTCCTTAGCCACTTACAAACTAGTTGATGTTGGATATATCACATTGTCTCTCTTAACTTCTATAAATGAAGCGGTTAAAGAGGTCCCCAACTATGGACCAAGGATTAATTATATCGTGATCATGTAGAGCCATTGTTAAAAATTAATGTTGCCACACTTTATTACAGTTCTGAATCAGTTTCCTGGATGAGAATGTTTTCCCACAGAAAACTCAGGTGATTCTGCTGGGCATCTGGGTTTAGGACCCATCATAGTAAAGATCTCTCTCTTCTGATGCTAAGAGGTCACTGAGCTTGCTGCTGTAGTAGCCAGGTTTGGATGGGGTTGGACCTGGTGGGGATAGGGCACTGTCAGACTTCTCCCAGGGAGTGCGTTTAGGGGACCCCAGGGATTCCGAAGAGGAAGACAAGGTTACCCACCTTTCATACCTGTTGCAGATTCTCCGGTATCTTCCACAGTCCCTACCACAAGAAGGCAGCAAGCACCAGGGCTCTACTGGTCTAAACCATAGTTCTCTGCTGACCGAGAGCTTCCGAAAATAGAAAAGAGGCCCAAATCCTGCTTCCAGGCCTGTGTGAGGGTAGAGAAGAGCAAAGCGGGAGACGTGGGAGACTGGGAGACGTGTTTATCAACAACAAAATGATAACTTCCCTGGGGTGAGGAAGGTTTTCTCCTACCCTACCCCAAGCTGCAGTGGTGCAGTCTGTTGCCTTGGCGACCGGCTAACACTTCCCGCAGGGCAAGCTTCTCTGTAGCGTTGCTTGGAGGATATTGGAGAAACTACAAGTAAGAACCTGGAGAAGCAAGGCCCTGGGCTGCCAGGCTCCCTTCTCCCAAAGATGGAGAAATAAATGAAGAAATGCAGGTGAGGGTGAGTGCCACAAGGTTGACAGCGGTGGTAAGAGAGAAGGTGGGGGAGGCCCGGGCGCTAATTTTGGACTGAATGAGAAGGCTGAAGGGACCTGGGGTCTTAAGTCTCAGCTCCCTACATGCCAAGCATTGTGCCAAGTTCCGGGGGCAGGGGGGCGGGGGGTGGTGGTGACAGTAGACAAGGAAATCATGGAGCTGGTTGGGGAGACAGATCATGACAATTTGATATGAGGTAGTGAGGGGGCAACAACAGAGAACTTCACAGAAGGGAACAGTTTCCTCCCTGGGTTGCTGGGGACAGTGAATGAGGTTCAGGAAAGACTTCCCGAGTTTTTCTGTCAGATAAAAGGGGCAAAGCTCCAGCAAAGAGGGGGTATGAAATATAGTAAGGTATACATAGAGGTTGCCAGGGAGCAGATGTGGATGAGGGATGAGGTAGAGAGATTGGCCAGGAGCAGATCCTGCAGAAATGATGAGCCTCACAGAGGTCCAGCTTGATTGTTGTAGGGCACCGAGGAGCCATGGCAGGGTTCTGCACAGGTAGAGAGGTAAGAAAGCCGGCATGCTGGAAACTGCATTCTTACAATGTGGATTGAAATGGATTAGATGGGGGAAAACTGGAGGTAATTTTGCAGATAAACATACAAACCCTTAGACTAGAGGTGGTGGCTCATGCCTATAATCCCAACACTTTTAGAGGCTGAGGTGAGAGAATCTCTTGAGGCCAGAAGTTCAAGACCAACCTGGGCAACAAAGCAAAACTTGTTTCTAAAAAAAATAAAAACTTGGCTGGGCACAGTGGCTCAAGCCCTAAATCCCAGCACTTTGGGAGTTCAGGGTGAGGGAATTGCCTGAGTCCATGGGTTCAAGAACAGCCTGGGCAACTTGGGTGACCTCATCTCTACAATAAATAAAAAAATATGCCTGGTGTGGTAGTGCGAGCCTGTAGTTCTGGCTCTTGGAAGGCTGAGGCGGAAGGATCACCTGAGCCCAGCGAGTCAATGCTGGGGTGGCCATGAGCGTGCCACTGCACCCCAACCTGGGCAACGGGGTGAGACTCCAACTCAAAATAAAAACTTAATTTTTTTAAAAAACCCAAAACCTGGGGATGGCTTTAACCAGAAAGTTAGCTACCCCCTCCCTCCATATAACCCGGGATTCCTCTCTCCCTTTGACTCAAACACTGTCTGCCATTGACCAGCTTGTTATTTTTCCCTCCTCCAACTGCTCCCACAGGGTAATGTAGCTCATCTTTGCCTAAATACTAGGCTTGCCTGTAGTACATTTATTCCACAAATGTTTTTGGAACAGCTACTGTATTCTAGACACTGCTCTATGCAAAGAGGTTCTATACAATCATTACTAAGTCCCTGCTCTCACGGATCTTACTTCTAGTGTGGTTATGCATGTGAGGAGAGGCGAGGCAGTAAATAAGTATATGGAATGTGAAATAGTGAAACACGCTGTGCCAGGTGCAGTTGCTCACGCCTATAATCCCAGCACTTTGGGAGATAGAGGTAAGAGGATTGCCACGAATTTGAGACCAGCCTGGGCAACTTGGTGAGACTTCATCTCTACAATAAATCAAAAGTTTAGCCAGGCGTGGTGCCACCTGCCTGTAGTTCCAGCTACTTGGAAGGCTGAGGTGGAAGGATCACCTGAGCCCAGCAGGTCGAGGCTGCAGTGGCCATCAACAGCGTGCCACTGCACTCTAGCCTGACAAACAGAGTAAGACTCCAACTCAAAAAATAAAAAATAATTTTAAAAAGCCGGATGGAAGGGTTGCTCCTTGAGTGAAGGTACTTAAAGAAGACCTTGCTAATGCTGGTCATTTGAGCAAAGGCCTGAGGGCAAGGCTGTGTCCTGTGCACCTCTGTATTGCCTTACTGTCTGCTCTCTCCGACACACAGCAAGCACTCCATAAACGTTCATAAAACAAACGATTGCTTAGATGGCGTATGCTGAAGTGTTCGAGGTACAGCATAGTTTTCATGGTATTCTACATTTCTGTGGTACTTTTGTAATTCACAAAGCACTTTCTCAATTTCACTGGATCCTCTTGACAATGGAGTTGAAGTAGGCAGGGCAGGTTGGTTACTGTTAGCCCCGTTGCATCTGCAGATGAAACCAAAGCCTCAGAGCTCTTTCTAGCATGTTGTTTTGTTAGTTTTATGCAGGTCACACCCTCTCCACGGCCCGCATAAGTCACCCCAGAATCCAGCTGTGCAATCTTCTGAATCCATTAGGAGCTGTTAATCTCTCACTGGAAAGAAGAAACTGAGGTCCTATGGGGCGTCCAGTGTCCATGAGACATTTTTATTTCAACAGACCCTGCCAACAATCTCCCAGAGAAGCTTTCTGAAATAAAGTCAGGGTTTTTTTAGACATTGCCACATTACCTTGGTGCTTCCAAACAAAACCTCTCTGAATAAAAGATCAAAGACCTGAAAGAGGAAAGCAAGTTGCATTATCAGGCTATTTAATTTAATGATTTCACAAGAGCATACACTCTGATGTTTAAGCTGCAGTTTTATTCAGTTTCTCACTTGCTGTGTCTTAGCTGGTATTTTGTTTTGTTCTGTTTGGTTTGGTTACAACGAACAGAAGCCTAAATGAGCTAGCTGAAGAAAAAGGTAGAGAACTATTAATATAAGGAACAGAGCAGTTCATGGAACCCAAGAGCAGAAAGAGAAATTAGTTCTCACATGCACCTGGGATAAATAATGGAACATTCAAGAACCAAGGCAGTTTCCCAACCTCCCTCTTTCCTTCATGGCCCCTCTCAAGATATTTATTGAGTGCCTACCTACCAGTCCCTGCTCTCATGTAACTTATGGTGTAATGGGAGAGACACACAAATGTTTAAAAATCTTGCTAATGAATGTATCATCCCAAATTAAGATAAATGCTCTAAAAGAAAGGAACACAATTCTATAAAAGTCTATAAAACAAAAGAACCTGAAATAGAATGGGTGCTGGAGAAAATTTCCTGGAGGAAGTGACATTTGAGCTGAAATGTCAAGGATGAGTAGGGTAGGGGGAAGAGAGGAGAATCTCTCAGAACCAAGATAGCAGTGCGTGAAATGCCTGGTGGTCAAAGGAACAATATAGCATTCCAGGAACTGGGGGTTGGGGGTGGGGTGGGTGAGGTTGTAGAACACAGAAGGAAGGGCAGTGATGATGTGAGAAATCTATAGAGGTAGGTGACAGCAGCCAGACCTTGTGGGGCCTTAAATGCCGTCTGAAGCATCTTAGTCTCTATCCTAGAAATAAAGGGGAGGCATAGAACAGCTTTAGGCAGAAGGGACGAGAAGGGGTGTAACACTGAATCTGTGTTTTTAGAAGATCGCTTTGGTGAACAGATTGTGTGGGAGGACTGACAGGAGGTAGAGAGAGAGGCCAGCTTGTATATGGCAGAGATGGCAGTGGCCTGGGCTAGAGAAACATCAGTGGAGAGATTTGAGAGAGGTACAGTTAACAAGATTAGGAGGGGATTGGATATGAGGAATGATTGTCAAGAATAATTCCTAAATTTTGACTCACATGAGTAGATAAATGGTGGTAATTCTCTCTATGCTGGAGAACAATGAAAAGAGGATAGGTTTGTGGGATTATCATGAATTCAGTCTCAGATACACTGAATTTGAGGTGCTTCAAATGGAAATATCCAGTGTGGCGAATACACAGGTCTAGAATCAGTAAGGGGTCTAAGCTTTTGAGACACGATTGGGAGTCATTAATGGAACTCTGGTAGTTGAAACCACAAACATAGATGAGATTGCCTAAGAAGAGAGGAGAAAGAAGAGAACAGGGTGTACTATGTGGCCTCAAGGAACATCAACTTAAGATACTCAGGTAGAAGAGGAGGAGGATGAGCCTGTAAAAGAGACCGAGAAGGAGAAGTAGAGACAAAAGAGGAAGCCAGGAGAGGGTGGCCCCATGGAAACCAAGGCAGGGAGTGACCATTCTCTGAAGACAGACTTCTCCTGCTTCTGAATGTACATGGTAGCTCCACAACTCTTCATTCTGAATTCCCAGAGAGAGAATCTGATTGACCCATTCTGGACACGTGTCTACCGCTGATTCAATAAACCATGGCTAGTAAGTTGTAGGGACTCACCCGTTTGAGTTCAGATGCAGTTCTGAGAAAATAACTCAACCTCATGTCAATATTTTTTTCTTTCCCCTCACCCCTTTTTGAAATCCCTATCTGTCCAGTTTTCGGTCTATTCCTAGTATAGGCCAAGCTCTTTCTCACCTCAAGTTCTTGACACTTGATATCCCCTCTGCATAGTCTAACCTTCATCATACTCCTAAGATGGCCACCTCCTTTTCATCCTTCAAGAAGGTCTAAACCTTCTAGCTTTCCTGATCACCTGACCTATGCAAAATAGATCCCTTTCCTGATTACTTTCATATCATCTTGTTTACTGCCTTCATAACTTTCCACAGTTTGAAGCCCCTTTAATTTTTAAATATAAGTCTCCTTCTAGAATGTAAGCTCTGTGAGGACAAGAACAAAGTCTATCTTAGTGGTTTTCCACTGGGGATGATTTTATCCTCCCAGGAGACATTTAACCATGTCTGGAGACATTTCTGGTTGTCACATTGCAGGAGAGTGAAGAGAAATGCTACTAGCATCTAATAGAGCCCAGGGACGCTGCTAAACATTCTACAATGCAGAAGACAGCCCTTACAACAAATAATTATCTGGTCCAAGACTCAGAAGTGCTGAGGTTGACAAAGCCTTGTTATCTTGTTCATCATTGTATTCTTAGCACCAAGCACAATGCCTGATACCTAGTAGGTGTTCAATAAGTATTTATTTATTGAATTAAAGAAGGATTGGCCGGGTGCAGTGGATCACACCTGTACTCAGCATTTTGGGAGGCCAAGGCAGGAGGACCTCACAAGGCCAAAAGTTCAAGATCAGCCTGCACAAAATTGCAAGACCCTATCTCTGCATAAAATTGAAAAAATTAGCCAGGTGTGTTGGCTACTTGGGAGGCTGAGGCAAGAGGATCGCTTGAGCCTAGGAGTGCGAGGCTGCAGTGAGCTACGATTGCACCACTGCTCTCCAACCTGGGTGACAGAGTAAGACCTTGCCTCTAAAATTTTTAAAAACAAGCGTTGAGTCAAACATAGATAACCCTCAAAACCATTGTCTGTGTGCTGCCTGTATCCTATTTTCTGGTATTTTTTTTCCTCTTTAGGAAAATAAGCATTGGGTGTTTTCACAATGGCTACACAAACTAGCCATGTCCTCTTTGGTCAAGACAACACATTTCTGGAAAATCATTGGTAAGCATGATTCTCTGATTTTACAAATGAAAACAACATTTTGCTCATGGGAGTTGGGGAAATATCTGTCCTGAAGTAAACCTGGATAAGTGGTCATCACATCATCTTATATCTACCTGAGGGCTTTTGTTATCTAATTACCAGAAGAGTATAATAAAATGTCTCATGAACCGGGAGTCCACATTTTATCAGGACTTTGCAGGAACCTTTCTCAGTTACCACACAGAAAAATGTTCTAGAATCCTTTTAGGGACTAGTGGAAAGAGAAGAAGCCTTGGGAGTGTGGAGTCAGTGTCCAGTGCTGGGCATTGATTCAATCACTTTATGTTTTGTAGCATGAGCAGAAACACTGGCAGAGGTCCAAAGGAGCAATTGGACCAGAAGGATATGAATGAACGGGGACAACATTCAGACAATGGATTACTGGTTACGCATGTTAACCAGACCCAGGACTTACTGGTAAAAACCATAGCGCTTTAACTGGTTTGTGATGTTTACAAATCATAGTCGGAATATAGAATGTGTTAAGCTCGGTATTTCTTCCTTCACATAGGATTGTAGGATTGAAAAAATAATTAAGCACTTATCTCTAATTCCCTGCCTTTAGAAAGGACTGAAGAATCTCTATGCTGTTTATAGAAACTTTGTAAACTTCTTAGTCACGTCACTAAATATTTAGGAGAATGTGAGGACTCTTTGATAACTCATGTTTTCAAAGCCTGTGTCTAAGCTGTTTAATTCTAAAATCCCCCTTCCTGAGATTTGTTTTTCTTTTGGGGTTCCCTAAAACCTAGATTCAGAAATTTGTTTTAGGAAATGCTATTGGAGCAAGAGGGTTTCACAAAATAATTAATCTCTCGAATAACCAGACTCAGGTTTTAGGCTGACTCTCAACGTGTATATGAACTGCCTTTCCAAGAGGGCGAATGGATTGTCTAGAACTCAAAATTCATTCTACTATGGAAACAATTGCCATCAGTGATTGTCAAGTGTGAGGCTAGCCCACAACCATCTACCTAATCTACACTAGAGTTTAAATATGATACCTTTGGAATGATAACCAGTCAAACAATAGTTATAATGTTGACAATTAAGCAATCAGAAAAATACTCATGCTTTCCTTTTCTCAAATTTTGGCACTTAACAGATAGCAAGTTTAATTAAAAGGAAATGAGGAAAGTTCGATAGAGTCTTGAGATTCTGAAGAAATCTTTCAGCGACTTCAGATGTTGATGACATGGGTCTTTATTTCATCTAATTTTATATAAAAATATGTGACTTCCCAGGTGTACAAAGGATCATTTTTATATTTAGCAGCCACAGCTGAGACTTCCTTTGCCTCACAAATGGAAATCTGTGGGAAAGAGGAAAAGAATTGCCACAAAGATCTTACCATTCTCTATGTAAAGTCCTCCTTTGGTATAAAATCAGCATGGCCTACAGTCAAAATCTATAATGGGTTCAATAGTGAATCTTCAAGTATTCATAATACAAAATCCATGTCCTAAAACAGAACAGGTCATTTCAAATGAGAGAAAAATGAAAGAGAGTGCATTGTTAAGTCTCCTGTGCTCAGTGTTTCCAACCAGAGATGGTTGTCCTGAACGATAAGAAGAGTGACATCTAGTGTTCAAAAAATGTGGCGCAGTGTTTCCCGAAGTATGGGACAGGGACTATGACATGCTATCCCAGGCAGAACATTCATTAGCCAGAGTCACATAATGAGACAGTAATCTTGTCAGTCAGTTTTCTCTCAGTCCTTTATGGAGATAGTCACAGTTTGGTGCTAGTTGAGAGAGGTGATATAGTGTCAGGGTTAAAACACGACTTTGAGCTTCACAGCTTGGGTTTGATCCCAGCACCACCACTTACTTGCTGGATGTGCTACTTACTTAAATTCTCTGTGCCTCAGTTTCCTTGTCAGTAAAATGGAATTATAATGATGGGACCTACTTTGTAGAATTAAAATTATTTAATATACAGAAAGTGCTTGACATGTAATAAGTGCTATTTGTTTGCTGTAATTATGAGTGTGTTTTTCATACTTCTCTAACACTTGCTAATTTCCTTTTGAAATAGAGAGTGGAGCAGGTCTCAGGTACAGAACTTGAGACATGGATTACTATCTAGCTGGAATATAATGGCAATGTTTTATATTCATTGTCTCTTAACTCTATTTATGACCAAACCTAAGGTGGGGGTGTATCTTTGTGGAGAAATGTTTATACAGAAACCCTTAAGACTATGTTCTGCTTTATTTCACCATGTGACAAAGCTAGTAAATAGAGAATCTAGGGTTCTGCACTCCTTTCTTCTCTCCTGCTCTTCTTCTAGTCTGTCTACCCTGTCCCTCTTCCTATAACCTCTGTCCTATCCAATGATCCAACGTAGCTCATTTAGCTATAGCAGACCGTTTTCAACCCCTTGTCCACCACTTCGCCCACTACAGTGAAGGTCCCGGCATATACGAGCCCATACAGAAACCACCTGGGGTTCAAGCAGTGCCCAGGAGACATCTTTGAATCTAGACTGGAGTCCTGATAGATTAGTTAAACAGGCCCATCCCACAGTCATCGGATGCTGTGGGGTGGTGTCGCTCACAATGGGACTGAGCTGATCCCCTTATGATGTCATTCCATGCCCTAAGTGCGTCACGGCCAACTCCAGCAACATTTAAGGCCCGCAAACAACAGTGGCTGTGTGGACATTCTTGCAGAATTTCTGCCTTATACATCTATGCCACCCCATATTCACTACAATCCAACCACAGCAGCCACCTTTCTGTTCTTCCAATACCCCGACCCCTCCCCACCTCCACGCCTCTTCCTGGAAAGTGTTTCCCAGCTATGGCCAGCCCAACTCCTTAGCTCTCAGGTCTCGGCTCAGACCTGCACCTTCTCTGACCTTCACCCCACCTAAAGGGCCTCTTCATCTCCACCTCACTCACTTCCTATCACATTTCTCCACTCTGTTTTCTTAGTAGAACTGTTCCTTTCTGAAATTGTTAGTGCATTGATTTTGTTTCCTCTTCTCTATCCATCTACCCACACTAAAATGGAAGTCCTAGAAGGCAAGATCATTTCTGTCTTGTTCACGTGGAAGCCCTAGCCTCAGAAACAGTGCCTAGTTCGTAGTAAGAACTCAGAAATACCCATCGGAAAAAGGAAGAAATGCCAACTTCCTGAAGAAGCGAATAAGGCAAAGCAGATTTAGAGCCTCAGATCAGGACTTCCCACCTCTGACTTCCAGAAACCATCTTCAATGTTGAATGTTTGCCATGAGCAGCTTCAGGTTTACCACCAAGGCCACCACTCACATCCTGTCCTTAGCACTATATAAGTGACACAGAGGTCACTAGGTACAAGCAGGGAAATGTAGTCCATTTCATGGCCAGACTTCTGTGATGGCTAGAAAATTATTTCTCTAAAACATCTATCATCTGCTCCCAGTTCTGGCTTCTGCAATGACAGAATAAACTCATTCCCTCATTTGTTGAGGACACCTTAGACTGACAGGAGGCAGAACTAATACACCTCAAAAGATAAAGGAAACATAAGTATGGTGATAAAGACCACCCAAGTGAGGACAAACAGAGGCAGTTTATTCAGAATTTGCTATAGCAAAGGAGTCAGCTTGTGTTTGGCAGATACTCAAAGGCAGGCAGGAGTAGGAAAGCTTTATCATGAAAAAAATGAAAGGCTTCAGGTGTGCCCTGATTGGAGAATGTTGGCATTAGGAGACTGGAGGCAGGCTCATTAGAAGCAGGATATCTTATGTGATTGGTCTGGGAGGCATATTTGGCTTTTTTCTCTAGTTGCTCCTGAGTTGGAAGTGGGGACGAAAAAATAGGGAAGCTAGCAGTCATTGACCAGACCCTGACTATTCTGGGCCAATCACAGCAGAGGTCAGAATCGGAGTTTTGCCACCGTATTGACTGGTCATTGTGTGTTTGCCTGTTCAGTATCACAAGGCAGGACATGGTGAGTGATCCTAGCCTTATCGGGCCGCTTATTGGGGGTGAAGTGAGATGTGGAAAATGGGTAGTCTATCCAGGGCAACTGGCTCAGAGCACAGGCTTTCACATCCATCTGTCCCCACAGCAAGGGGAATTTTTAGACTGCTTTAAGGTGGGATCAATCAGAGTTGACATCCCTTGGGTATCTGTGTGAAGAGAACCTAGGGCCCCTTCAACCTTGCCCTCTCTCCATGGTTTTCTGTGGCTTTTGTCTTCTCTATGGCTTTTGTCTTGCAGAGGCTGCAGGGGAGTGAGACTCAGTCTTCAGCTTGGCAGGACTCTGAAGATTGGCTTTCAACTCACAATTTAAAGTTTGAGAAACTCACCTTGGCTGACTTGATAAGTCAGGGCACAGCAGTACTGTAAGTCTGAAGCCATTCCCTCACCTGCTACCGCTGCACACAGCCCCCGGGCCTGAGAGACCCCTCATAAGTCTTTGTTTCTTCAGGGAGGAAGGCACCAGTGTCATGCAAAAACTTCATTTCTCCACCCAGATAATTCGCCACTTTGAATCAAAGCTTTCTGAGTGAGTATGTTTCTTAGTGTCCTTCCAACACCTCAGAGCTGAATAATTATGTCATTTTAGCAGCCTGGAAAGTAATTTTGTTCAAACAGCAATCTCTGTGGGCCCTAGGGCAGCTCTCTTCCTATTTCTAGCTCTAGTTTCCTCTTTTCCCAAATAAAGAAGTTGGACCAGATCAGTGTCTCTCAGCCTTTTAAAATCCGTGGCCTCTTTGGATGAACACCTAAAAACTTACAGCTTCATGCATTAATGGTTGAGTAACAACTTTCAACGTCAGATCGGTTGGGTTCCTCCCTTTATAAATATATGCCAAAATATGCATGCATCCCCACTCATAAACCAGATTTTGACAGCACATGTATACTTGCAAATACACACACACACACACACACACACAACTCTCCATAATCAATAGATAAGATAGTCTTGAAGATTCCAACCCAAGCCAAGCTCAGTGGCTTAGCCTGTAATCCCGCACTTTGGAAGGCTGAGGTGAGTGAATTGCCTGAGCCCGCGGGTTTAAGACGCGCCTGGGCAACTTGGCGAGACCTCATCTCTACAATAAATAAAAAAAATTAGCTGGGCATAGTAGCACGCATCTATAGTTCCAGCTACTTGGAAGGTTGAGATGGAAGGATCTCCAGCAGGTCGAGGCTGCGGTGGTCGAGAGCGGCCACTGCACTCCAGTCTGGGTGACAGAGTGAGACTCCAACTCAAAAAAAAAAAAAAAAAAGATTCCAATCCAGCTGTATCAATTGACAATCCATGACCACTGTTTCTTGAAAGGTTATAATCATAATTAATTAATAGTTAACAGTTATGAATGTGTCAGAAATTCTGCTAAGGGACACATGTATTATCTTATTTCATCCTTACAACAAACAAAAACATTGTATTACTCTCAAATCAGCCAACCAAAAGCCAATTACTAAATCACCATTCACCAAATGGCCAATTTGCCAAACTTGTTAAAACATTTTAACTATTAGTTGTGTAAGTAATTTTTCTTGGGTTGGAAGTTTAAATAGATTTTAAAGAATTCTGCAATATTCTGGTTGGTTAGTTTTAGTTGCAAATCCAGCATTTTAAAGAATGTTCAAGTCTATTTAGCTAATTGGTCATTTGGCAAATCTATTTTTGGAGAATTAGCTTTCACTAAATTGACTTTTGGCAAATTGACTTGGATGAGATCCTATTATTATCTTCATGTTAGAGATGATGAAACTGGGGCTCAGAGAAGGTACCACACCTGCCACGGTCACACAGCCAGTTAATGACTGAGCCGGATTTTGAACACAAGCATGTTTTATAATAAAACTTATCCTCTTAGCTCTATTCATACTCATGTGTCCCCTATGACTACTCACCACCCACCCCCTCATGCTTTCATATCCAAAGGCCTTCCTTGTTCCACTTCTAAGCCCTCAAATTCTACATGCCCTCCATAAGAGCAAATCAACTGAACTCAAGTGACTGAGTCCTTACCTTGAGCACCTGTTACATGCTAGTCTCCAACGAGTCGTTGGAATGGTCTGCAATAAGAGAAGTTCAAGAAGTTCCCCTGGTTACTTTTCAGAAACTGTGTTTTTGGGGTTGATCAATCCAGCAAGAAACTGCTGATGAAGTGTCCAAGGAACTAGGGACAGTTTCAACTGAGAAGACACAGATGTGAGCAAGAGCAAGAGCGTTCTTCCACTTTCCTCACTAGAGCAGCTTCCCCACTCTCCACAGACCTACCCTCACCTGGCAGCTCACTCCTCGTTCCACCAAACCATAAACACTTATAATGTACGTTGCATCACCAGTAGAACAGCATCAACATATGCGGTCCCTTCCACAAGCCCCTGGTCTTTCACTTGATGTCCTGGCATGCTAATATCTTTGGTTCTGTCTTTGCTAGATTTTGCCTTATTTTCTTCCAAGACCTCAGACACGTTATCAACAAAATTCTTTCCACATATGTCATTCGCTCAGAGATGAAGTTGACCTTGGGTGATGAGTCTTTCTGGTGTTTTCACAGAGCTATTGAACTCTATCGACAGAGAATTCAGTGGCTCACAGAAAACAGCAAGAAGGTAACAGCATGGGTTTTGTTCTTTGCCCCCTTTCACTCATTCCATCTGTGTTTATTAGAGCCCTTTCAGTGGCAAATGATCCTCCAACTCAAATTAGCTTAAGCTAAAACATTTTTTTTAAATCAGAATCTCACTTTGTCACCCAGACTGGAGTACAGTGGCATGATCATGATCAGTGGCTCACCATAGCTTCTAACTCCTAGGCTCAAGTGATCTTCCTGCCTCAGCCTTCCGGATAGCTGGGACTACAGGCACTTGCCACCACACTCAGCTAAATTTTTAATTTTGTTGTAGGGTCAAGGTCTTGCTATGTTGTCCAGGCTGATCTCGAACTCCTGGGCTCAAGCAATCATCCTGGCCTCAACCTCCCAAAGTGGTGGGATTACAGACATGAGCCACGGGGCCCAGCCTGGATATAACTTTTCTTAAAAGTTTGATGAAACATTTTCCTTAGACCCCAAGGATAGAAGAGTTATCATGGGCAAACTAATCTTTGATTTGCTTTCTTATTTGCTTTAGCTTAATTTCTTCCAACTAATACTTTTTAGGCTTCCCATTTGCTTGTTTGCTTAGGCACAACCCTCAGCTCTTGTTTTAAAGCCTGGGACAGGTGGATGCTGAAATTCATGCTCCTCACTCCCCATCTCCACCTCTACCCAAGACCAGGGGGGTGACAACAATGCTAAGGCTGCCGGTCCCCGCCAACTCTAGGGTGTGGTCTGCATCTCAGATGCAGAAACTTCTGCACTTGCTTGGACTAGTCAGCAGGTGCAGCTATGGCATGCTCCCTCTGGTTGCCATGGCAACAGGCTGAGCAAATCCAAATCCTCACACACTCCTAAAAAACATCCATTTAATTGTTGTTGCTCTCATGCACCCACCCCATCACACCAGTCCTGGCACCTTGGGCAAACTGGGCAGGAATGGATGGGCCCTTCCCCTTTCCTCTCCTTCCTAAATGAACTACAGAGGAGCCATGAAAGAGCCCAGATTGCATGCCAGTGATCACCTGTAAATCAACTCACAAGGCCTCTGTATGTTGAGGCAGCTGGTGATGGGTAGACCATCACTGGTCTAGTTCCCACTGTTCTGTCAGTAAGGCCATGGATAAGTGGTCTTGCTTTTCTGGTTGTCTGTCTCTATATCTGTGGCAGACAAACCAGGGATTATAAACTAGCTGCATGCAGGCCAAATCTGTCCCACAACTGTATTTTTATTGGCCCCATAGTTTTGTTTTGTTTTTTTAGTTGGAGTTTCACTCTGTTGCCCAGGTTGGAGTGCAGGGGCACGCTCACAGCTACCACAGCCTTGACCTGCTGGGCTCAAGCAATTCTTCCGCCTCAGCCTTCCAAGTAGCTGGAACTACAGGTGTGCACCACCATGTTTAAAAATTTATTTATTGTAGAGAAGAGATCTCACCAAGTTGTCCAGGCTGGTCTTGAAACCTTAAGCTCAAGCAGTTCTCCTGCCTCTGCCTCCCAAAGTGCTGGGATTACAGGCGTGAGCCACTATATCTGGCTAGTTTTAAATATTTTTTGTATTCGATGCCAGGATTTAAAAATCCTGATATTTCACTTTTTTGTCTGCTTTCAGACTTCTCTTTAAACATGAGATTATCTGATATCACTGCGCTCCAATTCCCCCTTATGCATTCATCCAGTTATTTCTATGGAATAAAATGTCTAGAACTTCGATAGCTAGGTTTAGGGAATGAGTGTTTTCAAAGCTGTAAAGCTCTAATGGCAGCTTTTTTTAATTATTAAAAAAAAAAAATAGATGCAGATAGCTTCTGAATCACAGCTCCCAGAAAAAAAAGAAAAAAAAGAATAGAACTGGTTCTAGATTTTTACTGGCTTCTCAGAATTGGCAATATCCTGGAAAGCCTCATGCCACATTTGGGTCATAAATTCAACACGTATTTATTGGATGATTACTGTGTGTCAGGCATCATTCTAGGGAAGAGGGTACAGACATGACCAATACAAAGGCCCTACCTTCAGGGAGTCCTTCAGAAGGAGAGGACAATGAACAAATGAACCAACTATATACAAAGGCAGTTAGTGATAGTGCTATAAAGAGAAATAGAGCAAGTAAGGGAATAGAGAGTGGATCAGAAGAAGGACTATTTAAATAGAATGGCCAGGCTCGGTGCGGTGGCTCACACCTATAATCCCAGTCCTTTGGGAGGCCAAGGCCAGAGGATAGCTTGAGGCCAAGAGTTCAAAACCAACCCAGGCAATGTAATGAGACCCCCCCTCCATCTCTGCAAAAAATCAGCTGAGCTTGGTGGCTTGCACCTATAGTTCCTGTTACTTGGGAGCCTGAGGCAGGGGGATTCCTTAAGCCCAGGAATTTTAGGCTGCAGTGAGCTATGATTGCACTACTACACTCCAGCCTGAGCAACAGAGAAAGATCCCATCTCTTAAAAAAATACAAAATAAAATTAAAAAACAGTCAAGGAAACCACTCTGGCAAGGAGACATTTGAACAGATACCTAGAGGAGGTGAGGGAGTGAACCCTGCAGAGATTTAGGGGAGAAGGTTCCAGAATGCAAATGCAAAGGCCCTGAGGCAGGAACAAGCTTGACATGTTCCAGAGCAGCACACATACCAGTATAACAAGCACAGAGTGAGCATATGGTGAGTGGAGGCAAGGTTAGATAAGCAGGTTCAGGTCAGGGAAGGCCTGATTCCAAAGGTAAAGGTTCTAAGCAGAGTAGTGACATGACAAGTTTCAAAAGGATCACACCAGCTGCTGCATAAACTGACTGTAAAAAGCAAAGGTAGAAACAAGAGGTACAGGCTAGGTGAGAATGATGTTGGCTTAGACTCAAGTGCTAGTGTGAATGGGGTGAAAAATGGTGGATTCAGGGCACAGCTGGAAGGCAGAGCCTGTAGGACTTGCTGATGGATTGGATAGGTTTGAGTGCCTGGGCCAATGTCGAATGCCATCTCGGTAAAGAGATGGGAAAGGCTGAAGGAGGAACAGTTTTGAGGAGGAAAACCAAGAGGTCTTGTTTTGGACATAGGAAGTCTGAGGGACTTGCTGGACATCCAGGCAGAGCCACGGAGCAGCCTGTTAGGTGCACGTGTCTGGAGTTTCAAGAGACATCTGCTTGGAGATGGACCGTGGATAATCATCAGCATTCGGATGACTCAGAGATCTCTTAGGGAATGAATGCAGAACAGTGGTTCTCAACTGGGGGGTGATTTTGCCCTCCCCCAGGGAACATTTGACAATATCTGTAGACATTTTGGGTTGTCACAGCTAGGGGAGGGAGGTGCTACTAGTATCTAATTTAGCAGCAGTGAAGAATGCTGTTTGACGTTCTACAATGCACAGGACAGCTCCCCACAATAGAGGATTATTGGCCCTAAAAAGTCCGTAGTGTGGAAATTGGCAAACCCTGATATAGATAAATAAGAGAGTGGGGGCAGGCATGGTGGTTCATGCCTGTAATCCCAGCACTTTGGGAGGCTGAGGCAGGAGGATTACTTGAGCCCAGGAGTTCAAGACCAACCTAGTCAACATAGCGAGACCTGTTCTGTAACAAAAAAATCAAAAAATTAGTCAGGCATGGTGGCACACACCTGGAGTCTCAGCTACTCAGGAGGTTGAGGCAGAAGGATCACCTATGCCCAGGAGATGGAGGCTGCAGTGAGCCGTGATTATTCCACTGCACTTCAGCCTTAGTGACAATGAGACCCCCCAACTCAAAATAAAAAAGAAGAAGAAGAGAAAGAGTGGAAAATGAAGCCCAAGCCTTCTCAAATGTGAATGTGCAGTCAAATCTCCTCGGGGCACTTGTTAAAATGCACACTCTAATTAGTTACATCTGAGGTGGGACCTGAGATTCTGCATTTCTTTTCTTTTCTTTTCTTTTTTTTGAGTCTCAAGGTTGGAGTGCAGTGGCATGCTCACAACCACTGGAGCCTCGTTCTGCTGAGTTCAGGTGATCCTTCCACTTCAGCCTTCCAAGTAGCTATAACTACAGGCATGCGCCACCACGCCCAGTTAATATTTTAAACTTATTTATTGTAGGGATAAGGTCCTGCCATGTTGCCCAGGCATGAGCCACCACACCTGACTCAGATTCTGCATTTCTAATAAGCTCCTGGGCAATGGCAAGGCTGTCAGCCCATGGCCCACACCTTCAGAGGCAAGTTCCAAGGGCATGCCAATATTTAGACCTTGGAACAAGGAGGAGAGTCTCTCTAGCAAATGAAGTTAGGAAGGACTGGCCAGGGAGTGGAAGGAAAAGCAAACGAATGTGGTGTCCTGAAAATATGTACTACGTGTTTTCAATTTGTCAAACTGTCATATGCTACTCAGAGTTCGAGAAAGTTGAGAATGGGTATGACCACTGGGCTTGGCAAGAGGACAGCCACTGATCCATCACCTTGATGAGTCTGGCTTCAGAGGAGTGGGGGTGGGGGGTGGGGGTGAGAGCCTATGCTGGGTGGGTCACAAAGAAATGGGAGGTAAGGACTTGTTGCTAGAGTGGATAGCAGAGAAATAAGGCAGTGGCAGGAGGGAGGGATCCTGAAAGGGTTATTTGTTTTTTAAGATGGGCACTATTATAGCCTAGTTTTATGGTGGTAGAAACTGTACAACAAATAGGAATTGACGAGGAGATGGGATGATGACAGTTCTTATTTAGCAAGAGCAGATTCACTAATGCACGTCAAAGGATTGGCCTTAGACCACTGTTGGTCAGCCTCAGATAGATGCATCGTAACAGGAAAAAGATGAAGTGTGTGGTGCAGGGGCGGGTAGGTTGGTAGAGTCTTCGTGAAAAGATTTTCTAAAAATTCTCTTCGGTATGATTCTGTTTTCTCAGTGAAATTGGAGGCAAAATAACTTGCTGGGAGAGTACAGAAGGGATGCTGGAGGTGTGAGAGAAGATGTAAAATACTCATCTTTGAGAGCAGAAGAGTGAATTGAATAGAAAAATTAGGCATCTAGCCGGGCTCGGTGGCTCAGCCTGTAATCCCACGCTTTGGGAGGCTGAAGTGAGTGAATTGCCTGAGCCTGCGGGTTCGAGACCTGCCTGGGCAACTTGGTGAGACCTCATCTCTACAATAAATCAAAAAATCAACTGGGCATGGTAGCGCGTGCCTGTAATTCCGGCTACTTGGATGGCTGAGGCGGAAGGATTGCCAGAGCCCAGTGGGTCGAGGCTGCAGTGGCCAGGAATTGCGACTGCACTCCAGTCTGGGTAACAGAGTGAGACTCCAACTCAAAAAAAAAAAAAAAAAAAGAAAGAAAGAAAAATCAGGCATCTGATAAAGTAGGATTTAAGGTAAAAGCAGCAAATGGAACCTGCTGGCCTTTGAGAACTATCAATTTCATATGAATGAAAGTTCCAATTCACCATGCAGCTATAACAGCATGAGCAGTTACATGCAGAATTAAGCAGCATTAGCAGATGGTCCTCAACTTAGGATGGTCTGACTCAAAATTTTTCGACTCTGTGTTGGGTTTATCAGGGTATTAAATGCATTTTCTATTTACAATATTTTCAACTTATGATGAATTTATCAGGACATAGAACATCATAAGTCAAGGAGCATCTGTGGAATAATAGCTGTTAGAAACATAATTAGAATCTTGGGCTTCGTGGCACATGGTGGCTTGAGCCCAGGAGCTCAAGACCAGCCTGGGCAATATAGCATATTCCCATCTCAAAAAAAAAAAAAATTAAAAACTCAAAAATACCATCACAGCTGTCGAGCTTAACACATCTGCATTTGATTGGTAGAGTAGACAAAAATAAATAAATAAATAAATAAATAAGGATCTAGAGAAATTAAATTAGATAAGCTGATGTAATTAGCTGTCAAGCTTTTATCTTCACACAGGGGTGCCGTTTTATAGTCTCCAGACTTTCTATAATGAACATGTATTACTTTATAAGAGTGGACAGTGAATATTAAGAAAAAACTTTCAAAGAATAAACTGCCACAATATCTAAATACAGAAAAAAAATAAAATAGCAGACAGCGCTTAAAACTGAAGTCAGGACATTGGGTTTTGCTTCTCCCCCTGTAAAGTGGAGTTTTGTCTGCTTTTCCTCGTGGAGGAGAGGGGAGTGTTCGCATCTCTGCATCATGCAGAGCAGCTCAGCGCAAGGTTGAGAAAAGCACAGGGCTATGCCAGCTGTTTCCAAATGTCTTCTTTGGTTTTAGGCATTCGGCCTCATCCAGGGGGCCAGAGTGGGCATCCTCATAGATGTGTCAGCGGTCAGCAGTGGCCCTCAGCAGGAGGAGTTCCAAAATGACCTCATGGTAAGTGTCTCTAGCACAGAGAAGTACTAGAACCACCCCACCCCCTTCCTGAGCTTGTACTGGCTTTGTTTATAGCAAATGCAAGACAGGATGTTTTGTAAAGAACAGTTCACACTTAATTAGCACCTACAGTCGAAGAAAATGCAGAGTCATTTTCAGCTGCAGTGTGAACTTCTAGTATTCTGGCCACAGCAGTGCCTATGAACTAGACTTTGCCTCAAGAGCTCACAGGTCCCTGGAAGGAGGATGTGAAGGTGGGAATCAGCAGGAGGCTGACTCCAGCATGGCACGGCACATGGCTGCTGACCATTTCTGGATGGTTTCTTTGGTGTTATGGTTTTTGGCGAATACGCACCAGGCACAGCTCAAGAGCACTGAACAGGCTGCCGTGTGTCCATTGCTCCATCCCCAACTCACAGGCCTTGGAGAGAAGCCCTTGCCCCTACCCTCCGTCCTTTCTCCCCGGTGCCACAGTTAAGTGTCAAGGGTCCAGTCATAGCACACACTGAGACGAGCAGCTAAGATGCTCATCCCACCCTCGCAACACTCAGCAGGCAGAAAGCAGATGTCAGCTTGGGGTGGGCCATTGAGCTGAGCCTCAGTGGCCCTATTTCAGCACAGCTTACACCTCAGCAGAGAGGAGCCAGCCAAGGCTAGAGAGTTGAAGCCAGGCTCCACATACTCCCGGCTCTGGGAGCTAGCAATGTCCTTCTGTCTGACAGAGCCTCATTGATGAGCAGCTGAGCCTCAAGGAGAAGCTGTATGTCCTGTCCTTTGGCACCACCACCATGTCCCTCTGGCCAGACACCGTGGAAGTCAGCGCCTCCACGTAAGTGACTTCCCGGGATGTTGACTTGTTCATTTTCTTCCCTCAGTGTCAGTGTCTTTATGAGTATTGGCACCAAGTTGATATTTTTGATTTTTTGGATTAGAAAGAGCAGAACTCTTTCACTAGTGCCATTCAAGATATTTGACCAAGAAGATACCAAATTAAGTCATTTTTTCCTTTACCAGTGGCGTGTATCCCAACATGGGTTATAGCTACACAGCCAGGGTGGCCTCTCTTAGAGCTCTCAGGATTGGGGGATGAACTCTATGCCCCTTGCTGAGGTTTGGCTCCCAGGAGGGTTGACTGTGGTGTGGTGGGGAAGAGGGAACTCAGCCCCAGGCCCTCACACAGCAGTCGCTAAAGCTCAGGTCCTAGAGTCAGACCTGGCTGGAAATTGTACATTTGCTTACAGTATCACTTTGGGCAAGTCCTAACTCTGAGACTCAGTTTCCTCATCGACAAAATGAGAATAAAGGTACCACTTCAATGAGTTATTGATCGACTTAAATGAGGTAATATTTGTCCTGGACCTTGCACCTAAGAAGAGCTTTGAGACTCTGTGCCTGAACAGGCCTCCTAGCTGTAGGCCAAGTGCAGTAGGCTCATGCCTGTAATCCCAGAGCTCTGGGGGAGGTCAAGGTGGGAGGATCACTTGAGACCAGAAGTTCAAGACCAGCCTAAGCAACATTGCAAGACCTTGTCTCTACAAAAAATAAAAAAATTAGCCAGGCATGATGACACATGCCTATAGTCTCAGCTACTCAGGAGGCTGAGGTGGAAGGATCATGTGAGCCCAGGAGTTCAAGGTTGTAGTGAACTCTGATCACATGACTGCATTCCAGCCTGGGCAATGGAGTGACACACTGTTTCTAAAAAAATGAAAATAAAGGGCCGGGTGCAGTGGTTCACGCCTGTAATCCCAGCACTTTAAGAGGCCAAGGTAGGAGGCGTGCTTGAGCCCAGGAGTTCAAGATCAACCTGGGCAACATAGTGAGACTTCATTTCGATAAAAAATTTAAAAATTATCCAGGCATGGTGGTATGCTCCTGTAGTCCCAACTATTTAGGAGGTTGAGGCAGAAGGATCACCTCGGCCCAGCATGTTGTGGCTGCAGTAGCCTTGAGCATGCCACTGCATTCCAACCTGGGCAACAGAGGAAGACTCTGACTCAAAAAAAAAAGAAAGAGGGCTGGGCGCTGTGGCTCAAGCCTGTAATCCCAGCACTTTGGGAGGCTGAGGTGAGAGGATTGCCTAAGCCCACGGGTTCAAGACCAGCCTGGCCAATTTGGCAAGACCTCATCTCTACAATAAATCAAAAACTAAGCCGGGCGTGGTAGCATGTGCCTGTAGTTCCGGCTACTTGGAAGGCTGAGGTGGCAGGATCACCTGAACCCAGCAGGTTGAGACTGCAGTGGCCATGAGCGTGCCACTGCACTCCAGCCTGAGCAACAGAGTGAGAATCTGACTCGAAAAAAAAGAAAGAAAATAAAAGAAAAAGAGTACTACCATTAGGTTGCCATTGTTGTCTCCCCTCAGCCTCCAGGAATTCAAGCTCTGGGTAAAGAAACTGCAGCCTGGTGGAGGCAGCAATTTGCTACAAGCCCTGAAGAAAATCTTCACTCTAAAGGAACTGAATTCCCTGGTGACCATACTGAGAAGCTGGTAGGTCTCCTTTCCCATGTGAATACCAGACTACATGAAGGGGTTGAAGAACCAAACCACTCTTTAAGACTAGCTCGTGCCGGGCTTGGTGGCTCAGCCTGTAATCCCACATCTTTGGGAGGCTGAGGTGAGTGGATTGCCTGAGCCCGTGGGTTCCAGACCTGCCTGGGCAACTTGGCGAGATCTCATCTCTACAATAAATTAAAAAATCAGCCGGGTGTGGTAGCACACTCCTGTAGTTCCAGCTACTTGGAAGGCTGAGGCGGAAGGATCGCCGGAGTCCAGCAGGTCGAGGCTGCGGTGGCCGGGAGCGGCCACTGTCCGATCTGGACAACAGAGTGAGACTCCAACTCAAAAAAAAAAAAAAGAAGACTAGATCGTCAGGTATGACTCTTCACACATGCTTGAGACAAGGATGACATTTCTAGCCCGCCATTCACACATGGGGCACGGCAGCTGGGTCGGGCCAGGCTGCAGTCCACCCAGCCCTACATCCCACACAGGTGACCTGGAAACAGGTGGCCAGTTAGAAATGGGTAGATGTTTCCTAGGAATTACCATTTTGCTCTGGAATGTTCTCAGAGTGGTTTGATCTGGGGTGCCCACCTCTGTTTTCTCCCCAGCCCAGATCAGCCTTCTGAAATCCTGTGTGACTACATCCAACAGTCCATGGTGGGAAGAAACCTCATCATCCACCTCATCACCTACAAATGCGAGGATCAGGTGCCCCTGGTAAGTACCTGAGATTCTCCAAGGCTTCTCTTGAATCTCTTAGTAGTGAGCTGGGCCAGGCTTTAAGACTCTGTACCTAAACAGGCCTCCTAGCTGTGGACCAGAGCACACATTTCCAGTGCCTAGGTTCTTCCTTTGGAAAAATGGGAAGCATTGGAGAGTTGGGAGGTTGAGTCCTCCCAAGGACTGAACCTTGGAGAAAGCTTGTTAGAATGTTGCTGCTGCCCTGGTGAGGGCTGACCCTATCACCATCCCTGCAGGCTGTCCTGAAGAACCTTGCAGAAGCTGTTCGGGGCTACTATCACTGCTACAGCCCAGAGATGGAGGTAAGCCCTCTGCCAACACGCTGCCCCTTTCTTTCTCACCCAGCTGGCCTGCAAGGCTGTGCCCAAGGGATCTGGTCCAGGTCCGTCGTATGTATTTATTTCCCCCCTTCCCCCGGCTCCCCCACCCATATTCAAATAAAATTAGGTCAAAATGAATATGTGGGAAGAAAAAGGACAACTTGAAGTAGCAAGAGATCCTTTGGTCAAGCATGCATGATGAGTTGATTGCATGCCTGTGAACCTAGATGTCTTTTAAAGCCCGGCCGGCAGAATCTTTGATTATCCACTTGCCATTAATCTAGGCCCCAGCCTTCCTTTGCTGCTACCAAGCACTGAGTCTGAAAAAATTGCTTCAGTTCTCTCTCCTGGATGTAGACTCTGGCTACTGCAGTGGACCCACAGCAGGGGCAGAATGAGCAATTAATTCTGTCCAATCCATCCATTAGTGTTCTTGTCCTGGTTAATAACTAATCATTCACCCAGTGTTCACAAGGGAGGTAATGATTAACAAACATGTGTGTAGATCCATTTGAAAGATTAAGAATTCAATCATCGATTCGACTAACAGGTTGTGTGTGCCTGCCATTAATAACCATGAGTGGGCTGGGCACAGTGGCTCAAGCCTGTAATCCCAGCACTTTGAAAAGTGGAGGCGAGAGGATTGCCTGAGCTCAGGGGTTCGAGATCAGCCTGAGCAACATGGCAAGACCTCGTCTCTACAATAAATCAAAAAATTAGCCAGGTGTGGTGGCACATGCTTATGGTTCCAGCTACTTGGAGGCCAAGTTGGAAGGATCACCTGAGCCCAGCAAGTTGAGGCTGTGAGCATGCTACTGCATTCCAACCTGGGCAAAAGAGTGAGACTCCGACTCAAAAAAAAAAACTTGAGTGAGTGAGTGTTTGCATCTCACAAGTATGTTCAAGCATCACAACGTCTAGTGTTTCATACCAGGGAGCCAAGGTCAGGCAACTCCCCATCTTAACACCTCCTTGCCCAGTCTGTAGGTGAACACAGACTACAGAAGTTAGGAAGGTAAAATGAATGAATGAAACTCGATGGTTTAAGAAATATTTTCTTGAACGTGTTGGCTTACTGGCCTGTACCTGTAATTCTAGCACTTTGGGTTGTACAAGTGGGAGGATTACTTGAGCCCAGGATCACGAGACCAGCCTGGGCAACATAGCAACACCTC
This sequence comes from Carlito syrichta, assembly GCF_000164805.1. Taxonomy (NCBI): domain Eukaryota; kingdom Metazoa; phylum Chordata; class Mammalia; order Primates; family Tarsiidae; genus Carlito; species Carlito syrichta. Next base: position 456,149 of record NW_007249669.1, on the reverse strand, counting down.
ATCTCTACAAAAAGTAAAACAAATTAGCTGAGCATGGTGGCACACACCTGTTGTCCCAGCTACTCAAGAGGTTGATGCAGGAGGATTGCTTGAGCCCAGGAGTTGGAGGCTGTAGTGAGCCATGAGCAGGCCATTGCACTCCTGCCTGGGCAACAGAATGTGATACTGAATCAAGAAAAAAAAGAGAAATGTTTTATCTTACAACCTGTGGCCCTCTTGGCTTATCTATTGTTTTCCCACCATGAATGGAGAGATGATCTATTTTATATGAGCAAAGCAAACAGTACAAAGATGACCAAAATTGCAACTGACTCTGATGGTGGGCAACAGAGAGTGGTAGGGACTGTAGTGAACTAGATAGCACATGCTCCACCTGAAGAGGCAGCCTCTTCAGTTCTGGCCAGTGGTTGTGCTATAGGAATGTTATCCCAGTATTGACAGGTCTTCTGATTTTTCAAGAGAGCTATAAATCTGAATTTTTATTTTTATCTACTCTTTAATTTTTATTTTTTGGGTTGGAGTCTCACTCCATCGCCCAGGCTGGAGTGCAGTGGCACGCTCACAGCCACTCCAGCGTTGACCTTCTGGGCTCCGGCGATCCTTCCGCCTCAGCCTTCCAAGTAACTGGAACTACAGGTGCGTGCTACCGCACCCGGCTAATTTTTTATTTATTGTAGAGATGAGGTCTCGCCAAGTTGCCCAGGCTAGTCTCAAACCCCTGAGCTCAGGTAATCCTCTCGCCTCGGCCTCTCAAAGTGCTGGTATTACAGGCTGAGCCGCCACGCCCAGTCCAAAATCTGAATTTTTAAATTGTCATTTATTTATATTTTAAGTCATTTATATGACATAAAAGTAACCACTTTTTAAAGTAAACGATGCAGTGGCATTTTAGTAGATTCCTAATGTTGTGCATCCACTACCTAGTTCCAAACATTTTATCACCCTCCAAAGGAAGCCCTGTATCCATTAGTCATTCTCCATTCCCCATCCTCTCAACCCCTGGAAAACACAAATCTGCCTTCTATTTCTATGGATTTACCTATTCTGGGCATTTCACATAAATGGAATTATATACCTTTTATGTCTGTCTTTTTTTAGCACACTGTTTTCAAGGTTTGTCTATAGTGCGCATGTGTCAGAATTTCTTTCCTTTTTTATGGTAAAGAATATTTAAAAAATTAGTTGGGTGTCATGGCATATGCCTGTAGTCCCAGCCACTTGGGAGGATGAAGTGGGAGGATTAGGAGCTTAGGAGCTTAGGAGCCATGATCATACCCCTGCACTCCAGCCTGAGTGAATATTATCTTATGGTAAACTAATATTCATATTGTCTGGCTGGGCTTGGTGGCTCATACCTGTAATCCTAGCACTTTGGGAGGCCAAGGTAGGAAGATTGCTTGAGTCCAGGAATTCAATACCAGTCTGGACAACATAGTAAGACCTTGTTTCTACAACATTTTTTTAAAAAATTAGCTGGGTGTCATGGCACATGCCTGTAGTCCCAGCCACTTGGGAGGATGAAGTGGGAGGATTGCCTGAGCTCAGGAGCCATGATCATACCACTGCACTCCAGTCTGGGTGACCAAGTGAGGCCCCATCTTAAAATAATAATAACAACAATAGTAATATTCTGTTGTCTGATACATCACATTTTGCTTATTTATTCATCTGGTGATGGACATTTGGGTCGCTTTCACCTTTTGGCTATTGTAAATAATGATACAAGCATCTGAGTCCAGGAGGCCAAGGCTGCAGTGAGCCATAATAGTGCCACTGCACTCCAGCCTGGGTGACAGAATGAGACCCCAACTCAAAAAAAAAAGTATCTGAGTTCCTGTTTTCAGTTATTTGTGGTATATAACTAAAGCGGAATTGCTGGATCAGATGGTAATGCTATGTTTAATTTTTTGAGAACCACCAAACAGTTTCCACAGCAGCTGCACCATTTTACATTCCCACCAATGCTGTACAAGGTTTTCAGTTTCCCACATCCTCGCCAATACTTGTGATTTTCCATTTTAAAAAATTATCATTATAGCCATTGTAGTGGGTGTAAAGTGTTTCTTTACACTTTTAAAGTCAGAAACCCCTTCAATTGTTTAAAAACACTGCAGCCCAATTCTGCACAAGTGGAATAAAACACGTCTGCAGGTTCTGTCTGGCACACAGAACTCATTTATAAGGTCTGGTGTAAGCAGTCTTCCTGTCACTCAGCTTGGGGGGTTGACTTGGCTGCTTGCCCCCTCCCACCTTGGCCACTGCTGGTAGCCAAGTGATTTCTGGATGTCTGATTGCTCCCCCACCCTCAGCTCCACAGCAGCCAGGATGTGGACAAACTCCTGGCAGAAACCCAGAAGGCCCAGAGCCTCCTTGACCACGTGCAAGCCCTGTGCCACAGCAGCCCCTGTGAGACGCTCACCTGCACCATGGAAGAGGTAGGCAGTGTGAATGTTGACTCTGGGACCTTCTCCCAGAGGCACTCAGCTGGCCTCCCTCCAGCCCCCTTTCTCACCCATTTCAGAGGGCATAGCTGCCGATGCCCCTCACTTCCTGAATGTAAAACAAGGCAAGACCCTCCTCTGCTGTACCCCCAGAGCTCTGAGTTGGGTGGGCTGGATGGGTCGACGACCATGGTGCCAGAAGGATCCTGGTGAATTTTCTAACTGAAAAATGTGTTTCAGAGAAGAACCAGGGGGTTCCTGCCATCCCTCCATCCTGCCCCTCAGTTAGGAGAATGATGAAAACCTCAACTGTACAGAATAGGCTGTCTTGAGAGTTGCTCCCACCCAGGCACCTCACTTAGGGCAAACATCCCTGCTTATTGACTTGGCTCACTCAACATCAGCAGAATATCAGCCAGTGCTGTTTATACCACACAGAAAACTCAACTGTGGGCTGGGCACAGTGGCTCATGACTATAATACTAGCACTTTGGGAGACCGAGGTAGAAGGATCACTTGAGGTCAGGAGTTTGAAACCAGCCTGGGCAACATAGTGAAATCATGTCGCTATAAAAAAAATTTGTTTTTTAATTAGCCAGGCACCACCGTGCACCTTTAGTCCTAGCTACTTGGAAGGCTGAGGTGGGAGGATGGCTTGAGTTCAGGAGTTGGAGGCTTCAGTGAGCTATGATCTTGCCACTATTCTCCAGCCTGGGCAACAGAGAGAGACCCTGCCTCTAAAAAAAAAAAAAGAGAGAGAAAGGAAAAGAAAACTTAGCTGTGGATTGAAGAGAACTGAGAATGCATTGATAGCTTCATTGAATGAAGGTATGGATTGTGAGGTACCAGCATTTTGACCTGGCTGGATGTAGTGAAAGAAACACAGCACCGAGAGACTGGGACCCTATGTTTTAGTTCTAGCTCTTATACAGATTTTCTATAAATAATAACAATAGGTATCATGATTATAATAATTTTCATTTACTAAAGGTTCATTATAAGATAGGCACAATGTTGAATTCTTAAATGCTTTATCTTAACAACAATCTGAGGTAAGCATATTATTACTTTTTACAGACGAGGAAACTGAAGTTAAGAGGTTACATAACTTGCCTGCGATCACAGAGCTAGAAATAGATTGAGTTTGGATTGAACCCAGGTCTGACTAATGCCAAAACCTTGCCAGAGTTTCCCAAAATGAAGTGCATGTACTACTTGTGGTTTGCCAGATGATTTTAGTTACATGGATTAATATACTTTTAAAATGTTAACTATTTAAAACTACCTAATTATGGTCAGGATAGATCTTCTTTCTAAAATTATGTATGAAAGGAAGTAAATTTTTAAAATTAAGGTAAAATTAATAATTTTAAAGCTTTAATGTTACATGCTCAATTTTTAGAAAAAAGTAATAATAATACAGTTGTACACAGATATAGCAAAATTCATGAAGACAGTACTCAAATATCTGAAGTTTGGGAACTGCGGTTCATGTTTTACTTAGACGCTAGCTATGTAATTTAATCTCTCAGAACCTCCGTTTTTCACTTTATAAATGTGGGCAAGGGATGGCTGGGCCAGATGAGGCCTCCCTAAATGATTTGGTGCAGAGTTTTAGTTCTCAGAAACCCACAGAGGGGCGCCCTGTCATCTTGGAGTCTGCGGCGCTGATCTTCATGGTAAGATAGGGGAGGGGATGAGGAGGATGGGCGAAGGAAAGAGGAAGCGAGTTGCCGTACGGTCTCTCTTCCCCTGGAAATTCCAGAAATCTCCAGAGAAGGGGATGGGAAGACCGCCTTTAATTTACCAGGAATGTTTTAAGATGCTCCACTTGATGGGATGGGATGAGTGGGGGAGATTAAGAACTTTTCAGCGCTAAGACATCAGTATGGTTGGGAACGTACCCACTTTGCTGGAGTGTCTTCCTGAGGAATTCCTCACATTCGGATTCCAATATACCTTTATCAAGTTATTCCTACCTCAACAGCCTTCGTGTTAGTCGAAACCAGGTTTTATGGTGAGGGGTTAAGTTGGGGTAAGAAAAAAAATATTTCTATGAATTTGATAAAGTAACCCTTGCATGCTGTCTTCATTAAAGTGTGGTTGAGCTTCTTTCTAAAACATACCCAGAGAATGGATGCATCCAATAACGATAACCATCAATTTTTTTAAAAAAAGACATCATTATGTAATGAGCGTTTTCTAATTTAATTCAGATTTCTACAGAGATTGCAAAAGGGCCACTCACAAGCCTCTTGCCTAAACCCCCAAAGCATGACTCTCCTCTCACCATTGAATTTCCAAACTTGGACAAGACGTCTGCAGAATGGCTCAAGGTCAATGGTCTGAAAGGTAAATCCCCAAAGAGGGCAACCCAGGAAACAGATTAACTCAAAGTCTTGAGCCCTTTGGGGCTTCCTGGGCAGTGCCTCCAACCCCACTATTTATTTTTTTCAGCCAAGAAATTAAGCCTTTATCAGGTTCTGGCACCCAATGCATTCTCTCCTGTAGAGGAATTTGTGCCTATTCTCCAGAAAACGGTATCATCAACTGTCCATGAGGTAATTCAAATTCAGAGTTCTTCCCAGTGCCTCACAGAGGAGCTCCTTTGTGACTTTTCCCACCTTCTTAAATGTTTTGGCAACAAGAGTCACCTGGCAGACTCCAAGAGGGTGGACCTGAGGGCCGGGAGTGGGGTGCAGCTTTTCCACCCAGGGCTCTAGAACACTCATCAAATCTGTTAGAACTGCTGTTGTTCAAAGATCTTAAGATGGAACTTGGGAGATGGGGCAAGAGGGAACATATTAGGCACTGCTGTGACCGTCTGCATGAAGGTTTCTCCTTCGCACTCAGCTAAGATAGACTTGCTCTCTCTATATCCTCTCTGTCCCTTACATGGACTTCTACTGTTACTCCCATGTGTTCATGCATGTATTTATTAAGTCTAAATCTCCATCCAGTATGAAGAGGAAAAAGAATCTCTTCTCCAACTCTCCATCCCCAATATTTAGTACAGCAAACAATCAATATGTGTTTACTGGATGGCTGAGTGGATGGTAGTTGGAAAGATGGAAAGAAGGAAAAGAATGATGGATAGGTGGGTGGATGGAAATGTGAATGAATGAATGGAAACATGGATGGATGGATGGATGGATGAATGGATGGAACTGTGAACAGATGGAAGGGGAAAATGGAAGGATGGAATAAAGGAAAAATGAAAGGATGAAAGTAAAAATTAAAATAAGGCTGAAAGAGGCTGGGCATGGTGGCTCATGCCTATAATCCCAACACTTTGGAAGGCCAAGGCAGGCAGATTGCTTGAGCCCAGGAGTTCGAGACCAGCCTGGGTAATGTAGCGCAACCTTGTCTCTACAAAAAAAATCAAGAAATTAGCCAGGCACGGTGGTGCAGGACTGTAGTCCCAGTTATTCAGGGGCCTGAGATGGAAGAATCACCTGAGCCCAAGAGGTCAAGGCTACCATGAACTGCACTCCAGCCTAGGCCACAGAGTGAGACCCCAACTCAAAAAAATAAAAACAAAAAATAAAATAAGGCTGGAGAAATGAAAGGAAGGAATAATAGGTGAGTAGAAACATAGTGGAAAGATGGAAGACTGAAAGGAAAGAGGCATGAGGGATTTATAGTTCTCGCAGTGGATGGATGAAGATGAAGTGGATGGAGTGATGGTTAGGGAGATGGATATGATGACTTGGTGGAGGATGAACCCTTTGAATTTTCAAAGTGTACATGAAGTCCTGTCTGGGTTCCCAAACCTAAGAAATCATGGCCAGTATGTTTTAAGGTCACCAACTCCGTTATTACCAAAACCCTCCAACTGTATCTTAATGACTCTGATGCTCAGAAGAGCCTCCTAGGAAGGCAACCTGCTTGCTGTCAGGTGTCACTTACTCAGGGGACCATTCTCTGCTGCCAGCCCCAGATGAGACAATGACCTGGTGAGAGGGATTGTGTAGGGAGAGCAGTCCGACTTCAGATACCTTCAGAGCCCATTTCCCTCTTGTGCATCTTCCTAGGAGAACCCAGTACCCAAATTAAACTTAAAATCCTTTTCCACACATGTGTCTGTTCACTTGCTCCCCCTCCTGCTCATGCTGGAGTGCAGAAAGCAATGGTACAATTCGAGTGGCACGACGGGACAGTGAAGAACATTCATGTGGACCCACCCTTCCTCTATGAGTACCAGGTCAGTGATGGGTCCAATCCGTTAGAATATGGGATGTAGGAAGTAGGGACAAGAGGAAGGTGCCATGGGCTGTGCAGACACCAAGCCATTGTCCCTCTACAGGCCTCTCTGGAACTTTCATCTCCCACCTCCCCAGGCAGGGACCTAGATGCCTCAAACAAAAGTTTCTCATCTTCTGGGGCATGATCTACTTCCTTCCCATTTGACACAATGAAATACTTTGTCTCTTCCCTTCCTGGTCTTGTGGCAGATTTGTTTTTCATTTAGTAGAATGGCTACATTGCCTTGACACCCAGGGGCTTGACAAGACATTCCCAGAAGCCAACTGGAGTACTCCCACTTCCCCTAAGACCCCTTAATTGCCCATTCTTTGAGCAGTCACTCACAGTGGCCTGTGCTTTTGCAGAAACAACTCAACAGAGCTATGCGAATGTATGAGAGGCGGATTGAGTGGCTCTCCCTGGCCAGCAGGAGAATCTGGGGCACTGTCTGTGAAAAAAGGTACCTTTCCCCAGCAATGCTTTTGTCCTTCATGGGTCTGGTGTGTGACTCAGCATCTACCCAACTCATGAATTTCCCATTGGTGGCATCAGAAGCCATCACTTAGATTAGGGATCAACAATCTCTCAGCTGAACCCTCAAAGAAAGAAGTCACCACCACCATCATTGACATCAATAATATCACTCAGGATTCCTACAGTTAAAAAGCAACAGAGCCGGGCTCGGTGGCTCAGCCTATAATCCCACGCCTTTGGGAGGCTGAGGTGAGTGGATTACCTGAGCCCGCGGGTTTGAGACCCGCCTGGGCAGCGAGACCTCATCTCTACAATAAATAAAAAAATCAGCCGGGCGTGGTAGCACACACCTGTAGTTCCGGCTACTTGGAAGGCTGAGGTGGAAGGATCGCTGGAGCCCAGCAGGTCAAGGCTGCAGTGGCTGGGAGTGGCCACTGCACGCCAGTCTGGGCAACAGAGTGAGACTCCAACTCAAAAAAAAAAAAAAAAAAAGCAACAGAAATTACATGCAAATTGACTTAACCAAAGCAAGGAAGTCTGATTAAGATCACTGAAAATTCTAGAATAGATTTGATATCTGTCTTCAGGCATGGATGAATCCAGAGGCTCATTCATGCCACTTCCACCTCTCAGCTTTGCTTTCTTCTCTGTTGGCTTTGTTTCCAGGTGGGCTTTCCTCTCCTGAAGCTCTGGTCTTGACCTTCCACCAGCCTAGCACTCCCAAGGCTTGGGGCATCAGCCCATCCACATGCCATTTGCCCTGGTCAGGGAGGTGTGATGTTTTGATTATCTGGGGTCAAATGCCCACCCTTGAGGCTTAGAGTGGGGTCAGCTTCACCCACCTCAAATGGGCTGATAGAGACAAAGATGATTCCCAAAGGAAAATCAGGGTGCTGTTGCCAGGATAATGGAAGCTAAGGAAGGAGAAATGATAGGTATCCATGATAGCCATTATTAGCATTTCTTATCTTATTTGACGCATTGCCATTTACAAAGTATTATACTTTGTAATACTATACATCTATTATATAATTTAAATCTTTTAAAAAATTTTTTGTAGAGATGGGGATCTCGAACTCTTGGCCTCTAGAGAGTCTCCCACCTGGACCTCCCAAAGCCTGGGATTATACACATGAGCCACCACATTGACCTAATTTAATTCTAGAATCAATCCTGTGAGGAGTCTTATTATAAATAGATCAGAGAGGGTTTTTTGATTTTGGGGTTTTTTTTTTTTGAGTCGGAGTTTCACTCCGATGCCCAGGCTGGAGTGCAGTGGCATACTCACAGCCATCCCAGCATTGACTTGCTGGGCTCAGGTGATCCTTCCACCTCAGCCTTCCAAGTAGCTGAAACTACAAGTGCATGCTACCATGCCCGGCTAATTTTTTTTTTTTTTCTTGTAGAGATGAGGTCTCGCCAAGTTGCCCGGGCTGTTCTTGAACCCATGGGCTCAGATAATCCCCTTACCTCGGCCTCCCAAAGTGCTGGGATTGCAGACTGGAGCCACTGTGTGCCACCGATCAGAGAGGTTTTGTGACTTGCCTAAGGCCACAGAGCTGATAGGAAGAGGAACTTGAACCAAGGCCTTCTGACTCTAAATCCAGTGGATTTTTTTTTTTTGCTATCCATAGTTGTCTCAAGATGAGAATTAGGGGATGAGGTGTGAATATAAGATTCGAAGTAGTAAAAAGAGAGAAAGCCCAGATAGGAATAGAGATTCTGAAAACAGAGAGAGAACGAATAAAAAGATAAAAACATTTCCCAAGAGGCCCAGACATACCTAATTCCTCATCTTACTTGCTCACCAGGTTTCTGTTTTCCCTCAAAGACCTCAACCTATAAAAATATTGAATGCTGATTCTTTAAAACAAAGAAATTTACAAAAACCATGATATGAAGCCCTGTCTCTTAAACCATCTCCACCATGAGACTTTATTTCATCAAAGAATTTCCTGGGAGAGAACATTCTGTGACCTCCTTAAGCTACCGTTGTAAACCCACCTCTGTTGACCTCAAACCACAGAGAAGATTTTGGCTAGCCATGAATTTGGCATGCAGAATTCTCCTGGAAAAAACTTTAAATAGTAAAATGGAACAAAATAAACATTATCTGAGAGATTCGGTTCTCCTCTTAAAGCTTCTGTTTCCTTTTAGGGTGGTTGTGCTGCTCGATATCTCTGCGACCAATTCCATGTACATTATTCATATTCAGCACTCCCTGCGGCTGCTGCTGGAGGAGCAGCTGTCCAACAAGGACTCCTTCAACCTCATCGCGTAGGTCCCTCCCAGCCTCTGGGGGCGAGGGTGGGTGGTGTGTGTCTTGGATGCATCACTGGGCTGAGGCTTCCGGAGGCAGCTGGATGACAGATACTGACGTGAGGCGCACCCGGCGTCCTAAGATGGCCATCGGTTTATCTGATGTGGGTGATCTTGTTTGGGAAACTAAATAATTAAGTGGTTGTGGGACTGTCCCACTGGGGCGGAGGTGATAAGTGGCCCCAAAACACACTGGTTGATCAACCAGGATAAAGTAATCCAGTCCATTGCCCTATTTGGCCTCCAAGCTGATAAACACACATGAGAAAAGCAAGGGCCCCAGCCATGCCCTGGGCTTAGTCTTCAGCCCGGTTCTAGCAAGCCATGTAGTTGATTTACTTAGTTTTTTATTTAGATTCAAGGGTATATGTTCAGGCTGGCTACCTAGGAATATTGCATGGTGGTGAGACTTGGGCTTCAGTTGAGCCCCTTACCCGGGCGGTAGACATAGTACCCAGTGGGTAGTTTTCAGTCCTTAATTTTCATCACTTACCCCCATTTAGGAGTGTCCTAGTGTCTGTTGTTCCCATTTTTGTGCCCTTGTGCATAGCAAGTCACACTGTTCTAAACATTTAGGGTTTCAATTCTAAAGTTAAATACAAATTATATATATAAATGTAAATGTTATATAAATAAATACTATGCAATTTTTAGAGTTGCATAGTTTGAAAAATTACATATGGCATATATAGTTAAAATTTTTAACACATAGTTTGAAAATTTTAGTATATTATATATACTTTTAAATTTATATATTATATCTAATTATATATATATACTTAAATATATATATATCTTTAAATTGGAAAGCCATATATAATTTAAAAAAATTTTTTTTAGCCGGGCTCGGTGGCTCAGCCTGTAATCCCACACCTTTGGGAGGCTGAGGTGAATGGATTGCCTGAGCCCGGGGGTTCGAGACCTGCCTGGGCAGCGAGACCTCATCTCTACAATAAAT
>NW_007249669.1:420213-445633 GCF_000164805.1 Carlito syrichta | reverse complement strand
CCAGGCTGGAGTGCAGTGGCATGTTCACGGCTACTGCGGCTTCAACCTGCTGGGCTCAGGTCATCCATCTGCCTCAGCTTTACAAGTAGCCGGAATTACAGGCACACGCCACCGTTCCCAGCTAATTTTTTGATTTATTGTAGAGATGAGGTTTCACCAATTGCCCAGGCTGGTTTCGAACCTGTGGGCTCAGGCAATTCTCTCACCTCGGCCTCCCAAAGTGCTGGGATTATAGGTATGAACCATCATGCCTGGCCAGTTTTTAAAATTTCATACCATTTTAACTAATTAGGGAAGACATAGAGAAAAGGAATCCACTTGAAGTATACATTTTTTACATAATCTCACACCAAATAGGACATTTTCTAAATTGATTATATCAGTAGTTAATATTAGATAGTATTCTGTACCAGAGTCTAATAAATTTTACAGAAAAAAATGTTTAGAGAAACATTTTAGGTAATACATTTTGTTCATTTGTCTATCCATTCATTCATCCAACCAAGTTAGTTTCATCAACAACCTGCCATGTACCAGTCACGGTGCCAGGCACTGGGGATATAGACATGAATACACATAATACCTGACCTCAAGGGACTTATAGCCTACTACTAAGTGGGAAATGGACATGTTAAAAAATAATTGTTATTGAGTGTTTTCTATAGAAATACATAAAGATAGGATATGGGACTGTGATGTATCAATGGCAGGATCAGTCCCCTCCACCTGGGTAGAGTATGTCAGGAAATCTTCATGGAGGAAGTGCCCCTTTAACTGAGTCTTGACAGATGAGTAGGTGTTTATCTAACATCTGGGAATGGGGGAGCAATGGGGAGAAAAGACACTCAGGGAGAGGGGACAGTATGAGCAGAGGCACAGAGGTGTAAGGGAGGATGGAACTTCGGGGGACCATCAGGTAGTTCAATATGGATACGGGGGTGAGAGAGATAGATTACGTATGACAGAAATACCAGTTGGTGGCAATTTATAGAGACTGTGCTCAGGAGTTTCCTATACTATGGGCTATGTAGGCGTTGAAGGATTTTAAGCAAGGTAATAATAATATGATCAGGTTTACATATTCCAGTGCTCCAGCAGTGATGACAAGGATGAATTAAAGGGCTGTCATACTGGAGGAAAGGAGACCAGTTTGATGTCTGCGAGAGTCTGCCCTGTTGTTGAGTAGGCTTGAGCCAAGGCTGTGGGAATGGAAAAAAGGAATGCTTGAGAGAGGTGTCAGGTAGCTGGAATCTACAGGATGTAGCCTCTGGCTGTCAAGGATGAGAGAATGGTGAAGAGAGGATGATGTCCCAAGGAGAGCAGATCCTTGAAGGGAAAGATGGTTTTAAACATGTAGAGTTGGAGATTCTCAAGAGTTTGGAGATCCCTCAAAAGGAGATACCCTCTCAGGGGCTCCAGTGAGGAGTTCTGGCCAAGAAATAAGGGTTTAGAGCCATCAGCATTTTGGTTATATGATTGGAAAAATGGCACTACATGAATTGCACCTGTGGAGATGTGAAGGGAAGAGATAAGACAACAGAAGACAGCACCTGGGAGACACCAGTATTTAGAGGGTGGCAAAGGAAGAGAAACCACCAAAGAAACACAGGAAAGGAGCCACCAGAGGTAGCAGGACAACGAGGAGAAAATGGTGTTGTGATACCAAAGGGAAGAGAGTTTTAAAGAGAAACAGTCAGATTCTGCAGAAGCAAAGAAGAAAGGGGAAGAATGAAGAAATTCATTGCATTTGGTGATAGAGCTCACTGATATGAAAAAAGAAGTTTTGGGGGTTTTTTTGCAATTCAGATTGGCAAGGAGTTAAAAGATTGATAACACCTAGTGCTGGTGATATGAGGAAAAGGGTGCTCTAGGAAACTGTTGGTGGGAGTATAATTGGGTATAGCTCTCTGTATTAAATTTTTTTAAATGTATATTCTTTTATCTTTTAGAAACAGGGTCTCACTATGTTGCCCAGGTTGGCCTCAAATTCCTGAGCTCAAGTGAGCCTCCTGCCTCAGCCTTCCAAGTAGCTAGGAATTTAGGCATGAGCCACTGTGCCATTCTAAGTGTACATATATTTTGTCCCTTCAATTAAATCTTTATGAAGTTTGGTGTTGCATGCCCTGTAGTCCCAGCTACTTAGGAGGCTGAAGCAGTAGGATCAGGAGGTCATGTCTGTGAATAGCCACTGTCCTCCAGCCTGGGCAGCATAGTAAGACCCTGTTTCTAAAAGACACTTGTCTCAAAATTTTTTAAAGAAACAACCTTTATAAATCATCCTAAGGAAATACCAGGATGAGTGTGCAAAAATAACTCAATAGGGATGTTCCATGCAGAGTTATGACAGAGGATAAAACTGAAAATAAATGGAATGACCATTAAAAGCACATTGGTGAAGTAATCCTGACAGCAGAATATTATGCAGCCATTCAAAAGAATGAAGGAGATTCATGTGACTGTGTGTATAGAAAATGTCTTCCGTAAGTCCAAAGAGATAGAAATAAGCAGGTTATCAATAGTGCATATTGTATAATTCAATTTCTGTAAATGAGTATTTACCTATGAATTGTTTTTTAAACTCAAGAGAATATAGGGTACAGAGTTAACAGAAACTGGGGGAGGAGAGGAATAAAACTGGAGGAATTTTCACTTTCTGTTTGTTGTTGGAGTTTTTATTCAACAACAATAGAGGACGTATTATTCAACTACAATAGGGATATTTCCACCGGAGGGGGAACAGAGGTCAGTGTTAACATTGGCCAGGAAACCTCCCAGGGTGGATGCTTGGCTACAGTGGGCTGGGGGAGGGGGTAGCATGGTACACTGTTTTCCCAGGGAGCTTATTCATCAAGGGAGAAGAGGAAAGTGAGAGAAGCTGCTGGTAAAGTAGCTTCCCAGGGGAAGGAGGAAGTTATTGACAAGGATGGAGAGGCTGAAACCTGTAGAGAGGCGAGGGGGCGATGGAAGTGGAGAGAAGTTGGGAATGTGTGGATGTGGGGGGGAACTGTAGGGCAGAGTCTCAGGAGAGATTGATGCTGATGAGGTCAAGGGCCCAGGGGAAGGAATTCATCTTGAACTAGAGAAGGGGACACCTTCTTCTTGATAAAAGGGATAAATCCTCTTTTCAAAGAATCTTAAATTCTGTCTTATGGGGAAATGAGATGATGTGCTTTTTTTCTTTTTTTGAGTTGGAGGCTTACTCTGACACCCAAGCTGGGGTGCAGTAACACCAACATGGCTCACCATATCCGCGACCTCCTAGGCTCAGGTGATCCTTCCACCTCAGCCTCCCAAGTAGCTTAGGCTATAGGCATGTGCCACCATGCCTGGCTAATTTTGTGTATTTTTTTTGTAGAGATGAGGTCTGGCTGTGTTGCCTAGGCTGGTCTCAAACTCCTGGTCTCGAGCAATCCTCTTGCCTCAGTCTCTCAAAGTGCTGGGATTATAGGCATGAGCCACTGCATCTGGCCTGTTTTTTTTTTAAATTAATTAATTTTGTTTTAGAGACAAGGACTCGCTCTGTCACCCTGGATGGAGTGCACAATCATAGCTCAAGGTAATCTCAAATTTCTGGGTTCAAGTGATCCTCCTACCTCAGCCTCCGAGTATCTAAGTATAAGCGCACACCACCACGCCCAGCCAATGTATAGTTTTTTAAAAAATAGAACTATAGTATGGATAGAAAAGGGAAACGTACTGTTAGGGGAAGCCATGCTAAGGGAGTTTAAAAGGGGGGCAACATACTGTAGCTCAATGTTTCAGAAAAAAAGCTGACCAAAGCTGGCCTTTGCTCTGTGTCTCAGCTGAAATATGCTGGGTCGTGTCATGACCAGCAAGGAAACCTCGTGGCTAAGATTTTGGGGGTGTCATTAGAATTTGGCTCACTTTAAAGCCTGGGGCACCCAAAGAGCTGAACTGCAGCGTGAACATACCCCCTGCCTAAGAACACGCCCTCTTTGCATCTTCAAAGGTTTGGAAGCACAATTGAAAGCTGGAGGCCTGAGATGGTTCCCGTGACCCACGACAATTTACAGAGTGCCTGGCGGTAGGTGACAGGTGGAGACTTCCCACTGCTGTGTCTGAGGGAAGCCTGGGAGAGTTTTTTCTCCATCCCCCTCTCCACCAGGAAGCTGCTGTCTAGAGTTTCTACCCTTGAACAGCCACAGAAACAGCTGCCTTTTGTTCACTGCCCTCCTGCTCTGGGAGGGGGCTTCCCTCAGCATTGCTGCCCCTGCCTCCCCAGGTGGGCCCTGAGCCTGCGGTGTCAGGGCAGCAGAAACGTCCTCAGTGCCCTGCGGAAGGCTGTGGAAGTGGACTTCAAGGACAAAGACAAACACCAGTCGCAGGGCATCTACCTCTTCACGGGGGGCATTCCTGACCAGGACACGGTAGGTAGGCCGCATCCTGGACGTCCATTATTCTTCGTGACTCTATCCATCTTCCTCCAGGTGGATGCTCCATGACTGTTTCTCCAGTGTGATCCTCTAAACCAGACTTCAATGTGCAGACTAGCACCTGGGGATGCTGTTAAAATGCAGACCCTGGCTGGGCTCGGTGTCTCAGCCTATAATTCCAGCCCTTTGAGAGGCCAAGGCACGTGGATTGTCTGAACCTGCTGGTTGGAGACCAGCCCGAGCAAATTGGCGAGACCTTGTCTCTACAATAAATTTTTAAAAAATTAGCCGGGCATGGTAACGTGCGCCTGTAGTTCTGGCTACTTGGAAGGCTGAGACGGAAAGATCGCAGGAGCCCAGCAGGTCAACTCTGGGGTGGCCATGAACGTGCCACTGCACTCCAGCCTGGACAACGGCATGAGACACCAACTCAAAAAAAAAAAAAGCAGATCCTGACCAGACATGGTGGCTCATGCCTATAATCCCAGCACTTTGGGAGAAACCTCACAAGGGTGGGTCGCTTGAGCCCAGGAGTTTGAGACCAGCCTGGGCAACATAGCGAGACCTCATTACCACAAAAAAATTTTTTAAATTAACTGAGCGTTGTGGTGTGTGCCTGTAGTCCCAGCTACTTGGGAGGTTAGAACAGAAGGATCCCCTGAACCCAGGAGGTCAGGCTATGGTGAGCCGGGATCATGCCACTGCACTCCAGGCCGAGTGACAGAGTGAGACCTTAACTCAAAAAAGAAAAAAAACAGTGCAGATCCTGGTGCAGCAATTCCAGGGTGGGACCTGAGAGTTTGCATTTCTAACAGGCTCCCAGGAAATGTCAGATGCTGCTGGTCTAAGACCACAGTTGGTTTAAACAGGCTCTTGGGTCCAGCTCCCCAGCTACACTCAATTAAGATGTTGAAATTGGGACCCAGGCTCACCTCTTTCTATCTCTGGTGCCAAGTACCAGGCACACAGTAGGCCCTCCAGAAAGATAATTAGGCTGGACAGACCAGAGTCCAGTCACTTCAAGGTCCTCAGCTGTGCCCCTTCCTGCCTTCTCTCCCCCCGCAGCCCATGCTCAGTGCCTACATGGCCGAGGCCTGTGGGGGCTGCGACCTCCAACTGCATGTGTGTCTCTTCTACGTGGGTGAGCCACAGATGGACACCACACCCCCTGCCTGCTATGCCAGTCGCACGGACACAGCCGCTGCCTACAGGGAGGTCACACGGGCTGCTGGTGGCCGCTTCCATTGGTTTGGAGACACAGGTGTGTGAGTGTTGCCAGGTCCCTTCACCTCTTTATGTCCAGACTGTTGTCTCAGCACCAATATCGCTCTCTTATGTCGTAGATGTATTCCAGAAAAGTGGCATTTTTAAAATGTAAACCTATTGTTTTTTGGAGATGGGTAGTAGTGATGGTTGCACAACAATGTGAATGTACTTAATACTACTGAATATATACTTTAAAATGATTAAAATAGGCTAAGATGGCTCATGCCTATAATCCCAACACTTTGGAAGGCCGAGGCAGGAGGAATGCTTGAGTCCAGGAGTTTGAGACTAGCTTAGACAACGTCTCTACAAAAGTTCGAAAAAATTAACCAGGTGTGATGGTGCACATCTGTGGCCCTAGCTACCCAGTAGACTGAGGCAGAAAGATCACCAGAGCCTAGGATAGGAGGTTGAGGCTCTGGTGAGCCATGATCATGCCACTGCACTCCAGCCTGGGCAACAGAGTGAGACCCTGACTCAAAACAAAACAAAACAAAAATGATTAAAATAGTAAATTTTATGTTATGTATATTCTACTACAATATTTTTAAAGTTTTTTTAAAAATAAAACTTTCGAAGTATTTTAAAATGACAGCCAGGAAGGTACCCTAAAGTTCTCTTAGATCAATGTTTCCCACTGGATAGTAAGTCCACAGCAGGTGACTGGAAAGATGGTTGTAAATGGTTCACGAAGCAACATTTTAAAAAAATTTGTGATAGTTACATGCTTATTCTAACATATATTAGAAAAATGCTGGCTTTCTATGGTCAGCACTGACATACATTTTTCTGTTTTAAATATACTTTAAAGTAGACAAAAAATGAATGACTTAAAAATATATATGTGAATAATGGTTCAGGTGGCATGCAGACAAGGCAGAAACCATGACAGTGAAACGAGCGTGATTGAAGCTGAGGCATACTGTTGCACTCCAGCATCCCTGACTCACAGATGAAAAAGTGACTCCCAGATGTGGTTACAAAGTTCATGTCTAGAACTGTGGGGTCCTGTTTCCCAGCTCTTTCTTTTATGAAAAGCACTGGGCAGCATGCTCTTTTAAGTTACCATTGGTGATTCTCACTAATAATAGCAAACACTTATAGAACAGCTATTATATGCCAGGCAGTTCTAAACAGTGTATGTACATAGGATGAGTATACCTTATCCAAAATGCTTGAGACCAAAAGTGATTCAGATTTCAGAGGAACATCTGCACCTAACCTACTTTTCTTATAGGTGAGCCCCAGACCCACTGTTGATGCCTATCCCCTTCACTACCTCAGCTCAAGTCACCTACACTTGTCCTTCATGCATCCAGATGTGGACACTTGCCAGGGTCACACCCCGTTCCGCATGTGCTTTGTTTCCAGGCATTTATGAGAGCGATGACATCAACACCATCAAATCCGAGATGGAAAAGGCTTTCAACTACTCCCAAAAGGTATGCCTCGGACATGGGCCAGGTGACTACACTGGTTTCTATATTCACCTCCTGGGGTTGCCATAGCAGGTTAACACATTGGGTGGTTATGACAATAGTAATTTATTCTCACACCCTTCCAGAGGCTAGAAGTCTGATATCAATGTGTCAGAAGGGTCGTGCTTCTTCTGAAGGCTCTGGGTAGAATAGAATTCTTCCCTGCCTGTTCCTAGATTTTCGTGGTGCCTGGTGTTTTTTGTTTGTTTTTAATTGCACTGGCTGCTCTTTTAAAATGGCAAGGAAGACTTTATTGAAGACTGTTCTAATAAAAGAGAGCAACTGAACTAAATTCCGGATCATAGCAAAGATAGTTGGGGATTCATAGCAGAGTCAGGAAATGGAAAATTACTACGATAACTTAATTAGCTCTCATGAGAAGGGGGATTGCTGCTAAAGAGAGACCAAGGACCTAGATATCAAGGATGGGAGATGAAGAACTTGCTTGGATATCAAGGATGGGGAGGTTGCACTAAACTGACTTAGTGATTCTTTGCCAGCACTGGGTTCAGTAGGCCTAGGTTGAGGTTCAGATGAGCATGACTCAAGTTCTGTCAAAGAAGGAGTCCTTGTCACTGGCATTCCTTGACTTACAGCAGCATAACTCCAGTCTGTGCCTCTGTCTTCCCTGTGTGTGTGTTTATATCTCTTCTCCTCTTACAAGGATAACAGTTATAAGTAAGGGTGCACCCTACTCTAGTATGACTTCATCCTAACTTACATCTTAGATCTGCAAAGACCCCATTTCCAAGTAAGATCACATTCATGGGTCCTGGGGGTTCCACGTTCTGCTAATTTTTTAAAATTCTACACCCTGCTATTAAAAAATATATTTTTTAATAGGCTTGGCCTGGTGGCTCTCACCTGTAATCCCAGCACTTTGGAAAGCTGAGGTGGGAGGGTGCTTGAGCCCAGGAGTTCAAGATCAACCTGGACAACATAGCAAGCCCTCATCTCTACAGAAATATTTAAAGATTAGCTGGGCACAATGGTACGTGCCTGTAGTCCCAGTTACTTAGGAGGTTGAGGGGAAGGATTGCCTGAGCCCAGGAAGTCAAGGCTGTGGTCAGCTGTAATAGTGCCATGGCACTCCAGCCTGGGTGACAGAGTGAGAGTGTGACTCCAAATAAATAAATAAAATGCTTTTTTTTTTTTTGAGTTGGAGTCTCACTCTGTCGCCCAGACTGGAGTGCAGTGGCATGCTCCCGGCCACCGCAGCCTCGACCTGCTGGGCTCCGGCGATCCTTCCGCCTCAGCCTTCCGAGTAGCCGGAATTACAGGCGCACGCTACCGTGCCTGGCTGATTTTTTGATTTATTGTAGAGATGAGGTCTCGCTGCCCAGGCGGGTCTCGAACCCGCGGGCTCAGGCAATCCACTCACCTCAGCCTCCCAAAGGCGCGGGATTACAGGCTGAGCCACCGAGCCCGGCAAATAAAATGCTTTTTGTGTGTGTGTGTGGAGACAGGCTCTCACAATGCTGTCCAGGCTGATCTCAAACTCCTGGCCTCAAGCAGGATTCCTCCCTCGGCCTTCCAAAGTGCTGAGATTATAGACATGAGCCATCATGCCTGGTCCCTTTAGTGCTTTTAAAGACCCTTTCTCCTCAGGTGCACATCAGCTTCATTTCCTCTTCTGATAAACTCATGCACAAGATATTAATAGGCAATAGTGGCTTAATCCACCCTTCCATAGGATGCTTATTTACATTTGAATGGTGTCTCTTAGTGCTCTGATTGAGACTAATGACTGGAGAACCAGTTGGGCAGTTGAGAAAATTGTAGGCAAAAGGAACCGAGTATTACACCACTATTGTGTCAGCATCTGGAGTGAGCCCTGGAACACACTGAGCTGGCCAGCCCATGTGGAGACCTCGTGCCTAGTGGTGGAAGGAGCACTGGCTTAGGAACCAAACTCTCCTGGGTTTGAATGGAAGCTTCCCTACACGCTAGTAGTGTGGTCTTGGACAAGAACCTTAAACTCACAGAGCTTTGGTTTCCTCATCTGTAAAATGGGGTTAATAAGACAGCACCTACCCTATCAGCTTAGTTGGCATGACGTGTTGGCATGAGGGTTCCCTTTAGCTAGCCCAGTACCTGGTGCATCCCTGGCTCTCCATCCCTGGTACTTATTGTTGTTGTTAGGATTGATCCACAGTACTCAGTCCAGGAGATGCCAGGGGCTCCAGTGGACACTGTCCTTCCTGGTGTGTGTGTGTGTGTGTGTGTGTGTGTGTGTGTGTGTGTGTGTGTGTGTGTGTCCATGTCTGTCTGTTCATCCACAGTGGCTGGAGTGCCACTAAACCTCCCAATGCCCATTGCAGTGTGCCTTACTCGTGGCCTCCCTGAAGAACCATTCGAGAAAAGAACTGGAAAATGCAGCCCTCTCAAAAGAAAAGCCAAAGATGCTTCAGCAAAGAAGCCAGCCCAAGAAACTCTGCTGTCCCAAGCCCACAGCCCCATCCATGGCCAGAATGGTTTGACTCTCCTTCCTAATAACACACAGAAGATTTTGTTTCCAGTTTGTCTCCTGGTCTTTCCTAGATCTTAAAGTGACTGGGCCCAGGTCCCTAGGCCCCAGGGGTGGGGGCAGAGTCTTCAGTGGTGAATGGACCATGGGTGCCTCTCACCCTATCCTTCAGGAAAAATAATTCCTCTGGGGAGCCTGCCTGTCAGCTCTGGGGGGCTCCTCTGGTCTCCCCACTCTACCTTTGGTTCTGCCTGCCTAGCCCAGCTCTGCTCTCTAAGCTGGTACTGAGGACCCCATGAAATTGGCACCCACCATTACATCTGATGGCTTATCCTGGAGGGGATCTCAGGGCAAAGGAATTTGGGTCTCTAAGGAGCCTGGGTCCCTAAGAGCCTGACAGGGGCCTGAGGGTGGGCCTGTGCCTACTAGGGGCTTATCCTCATTCACAGCCTGTCCTCAAATCTGTCCTGCATCAAGTTCCCACCCAGGCCAGGCACAGTGCTTATAACCCCAGTACTTTGGGAGGCCGAGACAGGAGGATCACTTCCATCCAGGAGTTCAAAAGACCAACCTAGGCAATAGAGCAAGACCTCGTCTCCACAAAAAATTTAAAAAATTAGCTGAGTGTGGTGGTGCACGCCTGTAGTCTCAGCTACTCAGGAAACTGAGGCAGGAGAATCACTTGAGCCCAGAAGTTGGAGCCTGCTGTGAGCTGTGATTGTGCCATGACCACAGCCTCAACTTCGTGGGCTCAGGCGATCCTTCCATCTCAGCCTCCTGGGCAACAGAGTGAGATCACAACTCAAAATAAAATGCCCACTCAACCTTAGCAGTCAGAAGGGGCCTCTGAGGGAATACCCAGACTCAACTGTGCTTATGAACAGAAGGGACAAGGAAACCTGTGAGCTCTTCAGCGTTTCACTGACTGACAGACCCTTGTGAACACAGCACATTTTCAAAATGAGGAAATCCATCCCAGACAGTACGTGACTTATTCCCAGGCAAAGAGTTCAGAGAACTCCACCAAGTTTCTGGAACCAGCCCAGGCATATCACCCTCTCCTGCCTTCCCAAATTCTGAGGTGAAGCCCTGGAATCTCAGGGTCTGCCTCTTGGGCCTTCAGTGGTTCCTGAGCTGATTCAGTGTGAGGAGGCTGAGGCCATGCCGTGGCCTCTAGCAGGTCCTCCTAAAGCCAGGTTGGGGGCTCCCTGGAGTGGCAACGTTCAGGCCTTCATCGCAGCAGATCACCCAGAGGCCTCCTTAGTTGGCATGGGACCCTGGTGACTTTGTTGAACAATCACCACACTCCAGTTGTGCTTGGTAATGAAGAAACTCCTCCCTCAAAACTGAGGTGCCCAATAGGGCACAGAAGTTACCTGAATAGTCATGCTGGAGGTCCAGACATCCCAGTCCAGTAGGAAGAGGGGCAGACAACTGGTGAAGAAAATTCTAGCAAGTCTTAGCACACTCTCTCGCTCTCTCACCACAACACACACACACACACACACACACACACACACACACACACACACACAAACACTTTTTCACCTCAAAACCCAGAGCCCCTCTGAATCTGCTGCAGGAGATGGGCCAAATCCATTCCCTTAGGCTCCTCTCTACAAAAATTCTTAATGAGGCCGGGCTTGGTGGCTCAGCCTGTAATCCCAGCACTTTGGGAGGCCGAGGTGAGTGGATTGCCTAAGCCTGCAGATTCGAGACCTGCCTGGGCAACTTGACGAGACCTCATCTCTATAATAAATCAAAAATTAGCCGGGCGTGGTAGCGCGCGCCTGTAGTTCCAGCTACTTGGAAGGCTGAGGCGGAAGGATCGCCGGAGCCCAGCAGGTCGAGGTTGCGGTGGCCGGGAGCGGCCATTGCACTCCAGTCTGGGTGACAGAGTGAGACTCCAACTCAAAAAAACAAAAAAATTCTTGATGGACAGATTGAGGTTGGGGTGACTGGGGTACTGCCCGCCACAGAGAACGGGCCTCTGATAGGAAAGACAACCTGTTTTCTAGAATGTTAAAGATGACCCTGACAGAGAGAAGAGCCCCACCTTGAAAGCTCTAAAATGGCGTCTACGCAGCGGCAGAACGGGCATCTCACCAGGTAAGGCTTGGCTGTCATCAGGCAGGGTGGAGGGACAGCAGTGGCATGGCTGATGCATGGATTAATAGTGATACTAGCTAAAATGATCAATAATCGAGAGTCTTGATCACGTGCCAGCCTATCTGCTAAGATTGTCCTATTTAAAGCCCATGACAACCAATCCTGTGCAACAGGTCCTCTACCACTCTCTCAGTTGCCCATTTTACTGATGAAGGAATTCAGGATCAGGAGGTAAGGGTAATGTGCCGCTAGTCACAATAGGCCATCATGATTCTTATGAAAGTACTCAGCTCATAGAGTCTTAGACCATGCATCTTATTTCTAATGTCAAAGATATGGCAGAGTGGCTCAGAGCAGAGTTCTGGAGTCAGCAAGACCAGAGTGGAATCGTTGCTGTACTTCTTTATACATACATATTTTAAAGATGTGGACATAATGCAGGTAAAGTTTGGGCCTCCATTTGGTCCTCACTTTGCCTGGTTTGAGATCAGATACCCTTATTGATGTCATGTCCACTTATGAGTCCAGTTTCAATGGGCAGCACGGTTGGTTCCATGTTTTTGCCATTGTGAATAGTGCTGTGATAAACATGTGTGGGCGGGTATCTCATTGCTGTGCTTCTTAGTAATGGAGTCCTACTTACCTGTAAACTTGGGTCTGTGAGGATGAAATGAGACAGGGAATGCAAAGCACTGAGCACCATGCCTGGGAAATATCTGGACTGGATAAATGGTAGCCGTAGCTATTACTGATCCAGGTGAGGCCAGAAGATCTGGAGTGGTGGCAAGAGGTGCCCCAAAGCCATCTCGAACTCCATTTCCTGGAATAGAGTATAGCTGAATGGGAGACGTCTCTAAGCCAGTTTGGACAGCTCTATCACGTGAGCCCACAAGACTGCTCCAGCCAACAAGCCAAATGTCCTCTAGCTGCAGCCCAGCCAGGGAAAGAAGGAGCAACAGAACGGAGGAGGAAGACCACGTCAAGGGAAGCAGAGACATCTCTCTCACTGTTCTACACAGAGATAGGGAATAATGTGGGTAAGTTGGAGACTATGTAGGTGTCCAGTTGTCCCAGGACATGAGCGTCAGTTCCTCTGGAGCAAGCCTGCCCTCTAACAACCCAGTTCTCCCAGCCCAGGGAAATTACATGCCAAATCTTAGCACTGGCTAGAGAGTGAGAAAAGTCAATATTGAAGCTGAGACTTCCCATGGTGCTTGGCCACTTTGGCTGCATCCACTAGGGACAGTTTCCTTAGCTCTGAGGCAGACTGGGAAAGAGGTGGAGATGATCCCCCTAGGCCAGCCTGATTGACTGCTGTGAAATGGTACAGATTCCAGGGACAATTCATTGCTAGGTGGGAGGTCCCAAGCATCCTTCCCCATCCACCCAGCAGCCCACCTCTTCTACCTCGCAGCAAATTGCACTTAAGGAATTTTACAACTGACTTAATTAACAAAAAATTTGACATAAGAAAGGGAGCAGAGGGTGGGTCATGGAGAGAGGTACACAGGGTGGCTGTCTTAGTCCACTTGTGTTGCTATAAAGGAATATCTGAGACTGGACAATTTCTTTTAAAAAAAAGAGATTTATAATTGGTTTATAATTCTGTTGGCTTGAGGGCTCAAGATTGGACATTTCTGAGGGGGGGTCTCAAGCTGTTCCACTCGTGGTGGAAAGCAAAGGGAAGCCAGTGTATGCAGAGATCACATGGCAAGAGAGGAAGCAAGACAGCCAGCCTCTTTTAACAACCAACTCTTGAGGGAATTAAGAGTGAGAACTCACTCACCTTCCCACTCCCTAGGGAGGGCATTAATCTATTCTGCCCCATGACCCCAGCAGCTCCTATTGAGTCCCACCTCCAACATTAGGGATCAAGTTTCAACAGGAGGTTTAGAGGGCTCAGATATCCAAAGTATAGCAGTGAACGTGCTCTATTTGTCCTAGGCTCAGTGTACAAGAAGTACCCTCAAGGAAGGAGTGTAAGAAGCACTAGCTCTTCTATTGACTTACCCAGAAAGGATACAGTTTGCTCCAGCCAAGAGGTATTAAGTTATCTGTACCAGCACCTGCTCCTTAGGCAACACAATAACTCCTTCTATCAGCCATTACTTCTAGGAGGGTGGGCATACTTGAAAAAGAGGATAAGCCCTCTAAGAATGACTGCTTCCTGTGGCAGATGGAATAAGGGTTAAGTAGACCTAAAATTAAAATCTGGGTCTGCCACTTCCTAGTTGAGTGATCTTGGACAAGTCACTTAGCTACACTCAATGTCTTTGTTTGTAAAATGAAGACAAGTGTACCTATCTAATAACATTGATGTGAGGACTAGTTAAAGTGCATTTTGTGTAAAGTACTTAGTGGTGTCAGATCCTTTTGATTGCAAGCAACAGAAATCCCCTTTCTTGTTCATATCCGGAAAATAGAACATCTTTCTTCCCACAACCATTCAATAAAAACCAAGTCTGGTCCCGCTTGGGCCATACTCTAACTGCTTTGAACCTGTGGGTTCTTGTAACTCTCATTGTGACAAGGAGACAGATTACTTTAATTGGTTTAGAGTCTAAACTTTGAACCAATCAGGGCTTTCCACCCACATTTTGTGGAGAAGGCTTGAAATGGGTGTTGGGGAAGCAACAATGTCCACTAGACTAGGAACTGAGAGGTGCTCAGATTTTGTTCCCTGCCCTCCATATTTCTCGTGCATAACTCTCCCCACCCCACCAGAGCCAGGGATGGAATCTGCATGTGAAGGATGTCCAGTGAGGATCTAGGAACCCTATATTTCAGCATGAGACAAATTTCAATCATGAGGTTTCAATAGATGACTCAGACAATTCAATTAAGCTGAATTACCCAGGATAATTGTTCTTTCCTTTATTCTAAAGTGGATAGCAAATTATGGGCTGAAAAAGCTGAAGCTGGAGATCTCCAGATGCATCAGTCCCAACTGCACTCATCAAAAGTCAGGACAGAGTTCAGCATCAACCAAATACTGCAGTGTCCTACCCAGCATCGAGATCCATGTAAGTTATGTTTTTGTCTCCCTTTTTTGAGACAGTATCTTGCTCTGTCGCCCAGATTGGAGTGCAGTGGTGCAGTCATAGCTCACTGCAGCCTCAAACTCCTGGACTCGAGTGATCCTCCTACCTCAGTCTCCTGAGTAGCCAGAACTAGAGGTGTGTGCCACCACACAGCTAGTTTTTAAAAATGTTTTGTAGATGGCCAGGCACAGTGACTCACGCCTGTAATCCCAGCACTTTGAGAGGCCTAGGCAGGAGGATCGCTTGAGTCTAGAAGTTTAAGACCAGCCTAGGCAACATAACAAAACCTCTTCTCTACAAAAGAATCAAAAAATTAGCCAGGTATAGTAGTGTGCACCTGTAGTCCTAACTACTTGGGAGGCTGAGACGGAAGGATTGACTGAGACCAGGAGATCATGGCAGCGGTGAGTCGTGATTGTGCCACTGCACTACAGTCTGGGCAATAGAGTAAGACCCAACTGAAAAAAAAATGTAGTTTGCTATGTTGTCCAGGCTGATCTCAAATTCCTGGCTTTAAGGAATCTTCTGGCCTTAGCCTTCCAAAGTGCTGGGATTATAAGCATGAGCCACTATGCCCACAGTTTTTGGGTGTTTTTTGTTTTGTTTTGTTTTTTTGGAGTTGGAGTCTCACTCTGTCACCCAGACTGGAGTGTAGTGGCTGCTCCCGGCCACCACAGCCTCGACCTGCTGGGCTCCGGCGATCCTTCCGCCTCAGCCTTCCAGGTAGCCAGAACTACAGGCGCTCTACCACGCCCGGCTGATTTTTGATTTGTTGTAGAGATGAGGGCTCACCAACTGGCCCGGGCGGGTCTTGAACCCGCGGGCTCAGGCAATCCACTCACCTCAGCCTCCCAAAGCGCGGGATTATAGTCTGAGCCACCGAGCCTGGCTAATTTTTGGTTTTTTTTGGTTCTCCCCCAAATCTTGCCTCTCCTCAGCCACAAATGGCAGAGAGCAGGGTATGGTGTCATGGTTTCTATTCCTGCTTGTAGGAATCCTGCTTTCCCAAAGTGGGACTTCCATTGGCAAATAGGAGAGGCAGAACCCTGGTGGAAGAAAATTCAACCCCCCAGAGGGCATGTGATCACACTCCAGCGTTAAACAAGCTCATTGGAGAGCGAATTAGAACAAATGCTAAGAACACAGGGCAGTAATTCACCCGTAAGAACTCTGTACCCTAATACTAATGATGGTTCTGTTAGGATGACGCAAACGGGGGTTATGACAGCAGGTGAGGGGGTTCTCTTCTCTATTTTCTAATGTAGAGGTAAATTTTTCTTTCATTGCTTTGACACTGAAACAAGCAAATTTAATACAAAATGAAAATCTAATCATTTCTCTCCTTGCCCTTTTGTAAGGGAAACTAAAAATAGCCACAAAATTCAAAATTATCCACTGGAGGAACTTATGGTCGTTCTAGCATTCTGTGCCCTCTCCATCCAAAGTCATCTTTCAGTTTGAAATTTATGAACCTCCCACCCTACCGTTAAGGGTTTTCTATTTTAAAATTTAGAGATATTATGGTTTTGATTACTCCAGTGGCTGCATTTGCCACAAAACCATCATCCTAATTTCTCTCCTCTTTTGTAGAACCATAAATTTACTAGTTTTATAAAAGAAAAAAGGGCTTTTAAACAAACAAATATATATGCTTAACAGATATTTTAGGAATTGATAACCAACCACAATAGGATAAACTGTTTTAGGAGGTGATGGAATATGAAGAAATGACTGATGGGGCAGGTGTTTGCCTGCATTCACTTTGTTCCAGGGAGTGGTGAGACACATTTGGTGGACGCCCAGGGAAATGGACATGTACATCACATGCCTGGAGAAGGTGATGAGGCGCTATGTCCAGAGGCTTCAGTGGCTGTTGTCCGGTGAGCCTGCCCACCATCCTGGAGGGGAAGTGGGAAGTCAGCCCCAGAGACCCCAGGGTCAGTCCTTCTGAAGCAAGGCCCTCACAAGCTGTCAGCTCAGAGGATCAGGCCAGGAGCATCATTCAAGTACAGCCTAACAACTGGGCTCGAAGGTCAGGGAAGTGGCTGGACAATAGGGAGGTGGAACATGGGCTAAAGAGCCCCAGGGGGAAACTCACATCCGTCCAGGCCTGCTCTGCAAGACTGCCTTCCTGTCTTGTTTGATGCATGTGAGGAGGGGCTCACCCTCAGGGGGCTCACTTTAGTATTGACTGGGCCCATGGGAGTGGAGATGGGAGGCATCCTGACTGAGCAGAAACCCTCTGTTCTTCTTTACGAAGAGTACCAAGGACCCTCCAGGAGAGGCAAATGGGCAGGGCTGGCTGAGGAGAGCCAGGCTCACGTCCCAGAGGCAGGTGGCTGGGTATTGAGAGATGGACTGAAACATCCAAGAGGCCAGGGCAGGAAGCTAGAGCCGGACAGGATTTAGACTTTGAAGCCTGGAGGGTTCCTGGGACAACAGGAGAAAGGAGGAAAGGGATCCTATATAGTGATCAGCAGGTGGCCTCGTGTGGGCCACTCAGGGTCCTGTGTGAATTCATTAGGTCCAATCCTCTGCCGTAGGACCTGGTGTAGTCCGATCAGGGATATAACAATGACTGCTGCTTTCCAAAGCCTCTGGGGGTGCTGCAAGCTCCAGGTGTGGTTGTCAGGTCAGAGGCTGAAGTGGGGCAAAGAGGGAGTGAGTCTCCTCGTTCCCAGTTCACACTCCCCACGGGGAAGGGAGTGAAGACCAGCGACTCTGTTACTTCTTTTGTAGCATGAATCTTCTCACCTCACACACTGGCACACACCCATACACTGTCTGATACTTTAAAACAATACTGGGACACGATTTATTCCAGTCACTTAATTTTAGAGATGAGGAAACTCAAGCCCAGGAGGTTATAACCACTTATGCAAGTCATCACAGACACAGCCAGAGCTGAACCTTGATCTCCTGAAGCCCAAACCACTTGACTCCTCTCACAGTACCAGAAGGGTTGTCTCTCAGTGGGGTGACATCACATCAACCATCAGGCAGGGAACAGGTGTTGTAAGACTTTGCACTTGATAGATACACTGAAGAAAACCATCCAGGAGGCAGGACCCCTTATTCCTTTCCTGCCTCTGCCCCCACGTACTTGGAACAGGAAGCCGCCGACTGTTTGGCACCGTTTTAGAGAGCAAAGTATGCATCCTACTGGACACATCAGGGTCCATGGGCCCCTATCTGCAGCAGGTGAAGACAGAGCTGGTTCTGCTGATTTGGGAACAGCTGCGGAAGCACTGTGACAGGTAAGAGGCAGAGTGGGCACCAGGAAAATCCAAGGAGCAGTTCCTGGGGTGTCCCTGGCCAAGCACATTTCCTCCTCACAGTCAGCAGGCCTAGAGGCTTCTGAGATGCTCTTCTGAATAGCTCTTGAGCACGAAGGAACACAGTATTCTGCTGTGCCACAGAAGGAAAGCCATTTTTAGAATTCTACCTCAGGCCTAGGGACAATTGCGAGCACAGCAGAGAAACCATCATGTGGCCTTGAAGTGTGGCTTTCAGCTGAATTTGATTTTTATGTGGGAAAAACTGTTTGTTTTCTCTATCCAGAAAGGTTGACACTAAGAGGACAGCAAGGAACTCTGGTTCTAGGCTAAGACTCATTCTCGCCTTAATCAAAGTAAACATTTATCGAGCACTTTCTGGGTGCCAAGTGCTTTATGTGGATAATTTCATCAATCCTCACAATGAGCCTATGAGGTATTGCTATTATTATCCCTTGTGTTCAAAAAAGGAAGCTAGGACTTAGAGAGGGTAAGTCATTTGCCCAGGATCCCATAGCCAGTCAGTGGCTGAGCTAGGATTTAAATCTATTTCTGACTGCATCCTGAATTGTCAGCATGTGCCCTTTCATTCTCAGCGGCCCACAGCCCTTTCCCTGAGGGGCCATGCGGCTCATTGTAGGGGTCTTCAGTGATACGCATCAGCGGTCCTCACAAAGGTGACTTCACCTGAATTCAGTACAGACTGGCCTGGTCTAACCAATCTCTTTCCCCACTCTCTGCCCCCTACCTCCTCCTTCCTACCCAGTTTTAACCTGCTCAGCTTTGCAGAGGGCCTTCTGCCATGGCGGGACACTCTGGTGGAGACCACAGATACAGCATGTCATGAGGCTATGCAATGGGTGACCCACCTGCAGGCTCAGGGGAGCACCTCGGTCTTGCAGGCATTGCGGGCAAGTTCCACCTCTGCGCCTGACCCTGGGGCAAAACAAACACTATCATCCCCTGTGCTGATATTGCATGATGCTTTCAGATTTCTAAAAGACATTTCAGAATTTACTAAGTGTTACTTCATTTCATCTTCCCAACAACCCAGTAAGAAAGGGATTCTCAATGTTCTCACTTTCTAGATGAAGGCACAGAGGCTCAGAGAAGTTAAGTGACTTGCTTGGGTTTAACCAGCTAGGAAGTGGGCCATGCTCTTCCTCCTAAACCTCAGCAGCTTCCTTGGTCTGTTTTGGGCCAAAAGGGGTGACTCCAGTCTTACTGGAGAAATCAGCAGCAACCAGTCAGATACATTTTCCTAGGGAACAACAGGTTTTTGCCCTTCTGAGTGAGCCTGACAACTCTCCTGTGCTTTTTCAGAAAGCTTTCAGTTTTCACAATCTGGAAGGATTGTACCTCCTGACCGACGGGAAGCCAGACACAAGCTGCAGCCTTGTTCTAAATGAGGTCCAAAGACTCAGGGAGAAAAGAGATGTGAAAGTGCATGCCATTTCCTTGAACGGCTCAGACAGGTGGGCAAGAAAGAGTCGGTCCTGAGTTTCATTCTTTTCCCATGACCATGCATCTAAGGGGAAGTCTGAGCTCCTTCCTTAATCCGGGGACTCAGACACTGGTCCCTCCTGGGCCCTAGTCCTATATGTCAGAAACTGGGAGGAGCACTGTTTTCCTAGAGACTGGGCAGGTATTACACCAGAGAGTAAAGCCCCTCTCTACATCCTGAAGGGCTGTCATCTGACATTCTCCAGCCTGGATATGCATTTGCACTGATTGACACAGTCATGTCATATTCTCCCTCCTGATCTTTCTTGGGAACATGTTTGTGAATATTTAGGGGGAAAAACTAGAGAGGAAAACAAAACAGATGAATGTAGCATTGTTATGTTTATTTAAAATTTAATTTAATTTGATTTTTTTGCCTTGAAGTCTCACTTGGTCACCCAGGCTGGAGTGCAGTGGCATGCTCACAGCCACTGCAGCGTTGACCTGCTGGGTTCAGGCAATCCTTCCACCTCAGCCTTCAAAGTAGCTGAAACTACAAGCCTGCGCCACCATGCCCAGCTAATTTTTAAAAAAATTTATTTATTGTAGAGATGAGGTCTCACCATGTTGCCTAGACTGGTCTCGAACCCCTGAACTCAGGCAATCCTTTCACCTCGGCCTCCCAAAGTGTTGGGATTATAGGTGTAAGCCACCGCACCTGGCCACTATATTTGCTTTTATAAACAGTCACTATAGAAGAACATATGTTATGGCCAGGCTTGGTGGCTCGTACCTGTAATCCCAGCACTTTGGGGGACCAAGGCAAGAGGATAGCTTGAGTTCAGGAGTTCAAGACCAGCCTGGGCAACATATCAAGAATCCTGTCTCTACAAAAAAAAAAGAAGAACATACATTAGACAAGAGAGACTCAGCTCCTTCAGAAAAAAATCTATTATTAGCAAAATGGGTTACACAGGGACATATTTCTTCCCAAACCATAAGCTCTGCAAATGTCATACTTGTGTCCCTTACAAGGCTGACACATAGTAGGCACTACATAGAAGTCCAGTAAAAGAATGGGGATTGGAGTGTGCTGGCCGTGCACTTAGAGGGAGTCCAGGCTACATGGAAATATGGGTAATCCCCTTCACTCAACCAGCAGCAGGGACAGCAGCTGGTCGTGAACTGGCTTGGAAAGTGTACTTGTTGATGGTGGTCTTGGTGGCGTAAACCATGGCCCATTGCCAGGCCAGTTTCTCTCAGGCCCCACAGACTTCATGGGCCTAGGAACCTACCTAGTTTCCCAACAAGAGGAGGTCCTGGGGAACCTGCCTGGCAGTCAGCCTCTCCCAGCCCTCTGTTCCTCTCCCCAGAACAGCGGTTGAGTTCCTGAGAAAGCTGGCTTCCTTCACTGGAGGGCGCTATCACTGCCCCGTTGGTGAGGATGTGCTCTTCAAAATCTGCGGCCCGCTGACCAGAGGCTTCATCAAGGAATGGGTAGGTTGCAGAGATACTGAGCCTAAGGTCTGTCGAAGCGGTTAAATAAAAGGTCAACAGGTGTGGGGTTTTGCTTCTGACTAGAAAGATCTCTGCTTCTCTGGTAAGACAAAGTATTGACTAAAACCTGCTGCTGTCCTTTAAGGCCAAGTCTCCTCTTGTTAGGAAACAAGCATATTTGGGGGTGTTCTTTAATAATGGTCAGACCAGTTTGCATTGTTGAGTACTTACTATGTGAAGGTAGCATGCCTTATCTGGATTTCCTCTTTGAATTTTCCTGACCATTATTATTATTATTGACAGGGTTTTACTCTGTTGCCCAGGCTGGAGTGCAGTGGCATGAGCATGACTCCCTGCAACCTCAAACTCAACCGATCCTCCTGCCTCAGCCTCCCGAATAACTGGGCTATAGGCATGTGCCACCATGCCCAGCTTATTTTTATTTTTATTTTTGCATTTTTTGTAGTGACGAAGGCTTGCTATGTTGCGCAGGTTGGTCTCAAACTCCTGGCCTCAAGTGATCCTCCCACCTCAGCCTCCCAAAGTGCTGGGATTACAGGCAGGAGCCGCTGCACCCATCCCCTGTTGACCATTATTATTCCCGTTTAAAAGATGAACAAACAGTGTCCTTGAGGTTAGAAATACACCTAAAGTCAGAGGTAGTGGTAAAACCAGAGCCCAAGACACCCATGGTCTTAACCTCTGTGCTTTCATTCTTGCACATTTCTGTCTTCCTGTGTTCAATTCATTGAAACACAAGTTCAAATTATCCGTTAAGCAACAAATCTAGTCAAGTCCTAAGTTATCTATTAAGTAATAAATCTAGTAAAGTCATAGATTCCAATGATCTTCTTCCAGTTTGGTAGAAAAATTCTGTACATATTTATACCTTTTAGAAATGCAATGTTATGGCCAGGCATCGTGGCTCATGCCTGTAATTCTAGCACTTCAGAAGGCTAAGGCGGGAAGATCATTTGAGCCCAGGAGTTTGAGACCAGCCTGGGCAACATAGAGGGACCTCAGCTTTACAAAGAAAAATGTAAAAATTAGCCAGGTGTGGTGGCACGCACCTGTCGTCTTAGCTACTAGGGAGGCTGAGGCAGGATGATTTTTTGATCCCAGAAGTTCAAGGTTACCATGAGCTATGATTATTCCATTGCACTCCAGCCTAGGCAGCAGAGCAAGATCCTGTTTCTACAAACAAACCAACATTAAAAAAAGAAAAGAAAGAAAGAAAAAGAGAAGTGCTATGTTGTCAATGATTTCTAGGCAACAAATTATCAAGTAAGACAACCAATCAGAATTCCAGATTTCTTTTTGGAGGCTAAAGGTTACTTTCACAAGGTATGGCATAAGTTTTGAGTCTGGATGACCTTATATAACTCCTTTATTCAAGTAGCTCTTCTAGTGATAAATATTATACATAATAGAGAGCAGAACAAGTTGGTACAAGTAATTAATATCCTCCACAAGTGTCCTTAATACACAGGAAAACACCTGACAATATATTGAAGGTTTTCAGTTTAATACCTTATCAAGTTGGATTCTTTGAATAGTTTTTGCATGCAGAATGGGATTGCTCTGCTACTACTGCCTGGAGAGAAAGGACAACTTCAGCTGGCTAGGCTCTGGAATTTCATCAGTTAACATTTAAAAAAAAAGTATGCCAGTGAATCTCTATTTCACTAGAAAAAATAAAAGACTGAATAGATTTTACTGGATAGCAGTGAGACATGAAGCATATACCATTTCTGTTCTACTGGGTCCAGAGAGGTGCCAACTTCACTCAGGTTCAGAGACCATCTTGCTTTGCCACCGTCTTCTCCCTACACCGACACTCAAACATCTTATTTCAAAGTGTCCCATTTGCAGAATGACTGCCTTGATGGGTGGTGAGCTTCCCATCTCTGGAGATATGCAAGCTGAAGCCCCCCAGATTTCTGTTCTGGGTGGGAGGCTGCACTTAATTCAGCTCTAAAGTTCTGAGATTTTGCATTTTGGGGTCCCATTCAGTTATTTAGTGGACTAAACTTCACATTCATTTCCGCTTTTCAAGGATGCCCCGTTGCCACCGTTTGAAGGAGACGATTTAATACAGCTAGCTCAGGAGATCACCAAGGCCAGAGGCTTCCTCTGGCAGGCCCAGTCCTTCAGGTATGCCCTTCAAGCAGCTGCTCCCACTTGCCTCGCAGCTGAAGCCCACCCAGACCCTGGGCCCCATCATGAAGGGCCCTCCCCAGTTATGACACCCTTTCTCCGATAGTTCCTGCCCTGCTTCTCCCTGCCAGGCCCAGAAATCTGGGCACCAGGGAGACCATCTTCTCATCTCCTGCCCAGCAGATGCCAACTCCAGAAGAAAAACAATGTGGAACCAAAGGTCGCTGTTTTAGAGAAGTGTTCTCAGGT
Source organism: Carlito syrichta (assembly GCF_000164805.1). Taxonomy (NCBI): domain Eukaryota; kingdom Metazoa; phylum Chordata; class Mammalia; order Primates; family Tarsiidae; genus Carlito; species Carlito syrichta. The sequence continues at coordinate 422,257 of NW_007249669.1, read as the reverse complement.
AAGGGCAAGGAGTGGACTCCTCATCTTTTGAGAGTCCACTAAGGGCCAGGGGGCATGCTTTATTTTGTGGACAGTAGTAACTGCAGAGACAGAGAAGAAATAGTGATTTATCTAAACAGAAAGGCCATCCTGCAAAGGACCACCCACTGAGCACAGCTTGACCCTGAGGGCAGGATGACTTGGAAGGCCATGACCTGCAAGAAACACAATTCCAGGCAACGGGACTCTCTGGAAGCTAAGGAAGGACAGGCTCTGTTCTTTGTGTGGGGCCTCATCTCAGGTCTACCCTAACTTTCCCGCCCTGTCCCGCCACATGCCCTACACTCCAGCCATGATATTGTCACTCTCTGGGAAGCCCTGCATTGAGCCCCTGGCCAAGAAGGTGCTTCTTGCTGTTCTCTGTCTGGTGACTCTTGCTCATCCAAGGCACAGCTCAAATGACATCAGCTCCTCTGCAAAGATGTCCCTGAGATTCATCTAGAGCAAGGAGCCTCCAGGCAGAGCTGGGAGCCTCCTTCCTCTAGTAGCATCCTGACCAACTGTACCTCTATTGCACTCAACACTCGATAGCGTAATTCCTTGCTCACTGATCTGACTCTTCTTGACTGTGAGCTCCCTCAGGATGAGACTGGTGTCCTAGCCATCCGTGGGTCCCCAGAACTTCCCACGTGGCAGACACGTGGCAAACAGTGTGCTTCCAGCTGACTTGCGGGAGCCCAACTCTGCGAATCAATCAGATGGGTTGTTTCTACCCTGGTCTTTCCACAAAGACCAATGCAGTTTCACTGTCAGCCTCTCCTGGGAGCAGAAAAAACAACTGAGCCTCCCCGTCATTCCTACCTTACACAACCAAACTGAACTGAAGGTTGCTCTGGGGCCAGTCCAGAGCAAATGCTCTACTCAAGCATGTGAAATCAGGCTGGGTCTTCCAGGTCCAGCCCCACTGTATACATAGGAAACGAATGGGTCATGCATTATGTCATCTGGGGTCATTTTCTAAAATTAAAAAAATGCTTTTATTTCATTAATAGGATCAAAATGACTGGTGATCATTGGTGTGTGTGTGTGTGTGTGTGTGTGTGTGTGCGCGTGCGCGCGCACGCTGTGTCTTTTTGGTGAGATAAGACTTTATTAAAAGATTCATATTCAGATTCATATTTATTGGGATGCCAAAAAAATATATACACATTTTAAGTATGACGTTCGCTCAAAAGATGGTGTTAATCAAATGAATGCTAGTGTCACCATGTGACAGGCAGGACAGTCAAAGAAAATGGTAAAGCACAGTTGAGTGAGTGCCATACTACACATTGCTAGCTTAATTCAATTCAACTTTGAAAAGTAATACATAGCTGAGGCGGAAGGATCGCTGGAGCCCAGCAGGTCGAGGCTGCAGTGGCCGGGAGCAGCCACTGCACTCCAGTCTGGACGACAGAGTGAGACTCCAACTCAAAAAAAAAAAAAAAAAAGAAAGAAAGAAAAGTAATACATAGATAACATCTCTTAAAATGAGTATACATTTTTTGGCACCCCATATATAAAGAACTTCAAATCAATAAGAAAAAGATAAACATTCTAGTTTTTAAAAAATAAACAAAAGACTCAAGCACAAATGGACAACAGGTACGTGAAAAGGTGCTACACCACAAATTAAAACTGCGGTGAGTACCACTATATGCTCACTAGGATAGCTACAAATAAAAAAGACTGACAATATCAAAATATGGAGTAATTCAAACACTCATATACTGCTAGGATAGGGGCAGGAGTGGAGAAGTGTAAATTGATTTGACCACTTTGGAAAATGATTTGGCACTTTCTACTAAAGTAAAACTTATGCCTACTTTAAGATCCAACAAGCCTGGGCAACTTGGTGAGACTCCATCTCTACAATAAATCAAAAAACTATCCAGGCGTGGTGGCATATGCCTGTAGTTCCAGCTACTTGGAAGACTGAGGTGGAAGGATCACCTGAATCCAGCAGGTTGAGGCTGCAGTGGCTGAGAGTGTGCCACTGCCCTCCAGCCAGGGTGACACTGTGAGA
>NW_007249669.1:417564-420193 GCF_000164805.1 Carlito syrichta | reverse complement strand
AAAAAAAAAAAAAAAAAAGCCAGGCATGGTGGCTCACGTCTATAATCCCAGGACTTTGAGAGGCTGAAGTGAGAGGATTGCCCATGGGTTCAAGACCAGCCTGGGCAACTTGGTGAGGTCTCACCTCTACAATAATAAAAAAAAATTAGCCAGGTGTGGTGGCGCATGCCTGTCGTTTCAGCTACTTGGAAGACTGAGGCAAAAGAATCACCTGAGCCCAGCAGGTTGAGGCTGTGGTGGTCGTGAGCGTGCCACTGCACTCCAGTCTAGGCGACAGAGTGAGATTCAGACTAAAAAAAAAAAAGATCCAGCAATTCTGCTCCAAGAGAAATGAGTGCTTATGTTTGACAAAAGATGTACAGGAATATTACAGCATCTTTATTCATAGTAGCCCCAAACTGGCAACTACCCAAAGTCCATCAATAGTAGAATGGGCAAATAAATTATGATACAGTTGTCTAGCAGACTACTACATATAAATTTAGAAGGAATGAACTACAGCTATATCCAAAAAGAAGCATCTTTTGAACAATATCGGGCAAAAGAAACCAGATACAAAAGAGTGTATATTGTTACAATGCCATTTATATGAAGTTCAAGAACAGGCAAAACTTATTATTAGTGATAGAAGTCAGGATAATGGTTACTCTGTGGGGAGGCAATAGGGGACATCTTGGGTGCTGGAAATTATCTATAACTTGGTCTGGGTGATAGTTACATTGGGGTATACATAAGTAAATACAGTATTCATCAAGTTGTTTTAAAACACACAGTTACTAAGCTTGTCAAGACCCTGCTTTGGCCAGATTCTGTGTTGGGCCCAGAGAGACAGTAGTGATCCCAGTTCATGGTTCAAAGTCAAGATTTAAGCCCAAGACTGACTCCACTCTGAGCCCATTTTCTGAACTTGTTTCCTGACTCTAAAGTTGCACTAAGACGGAGTTGTGAGGATTAAATAAGGTACCTTACAAGCTGGCACATAGTACGTGTGGGCTAAGATTTTGTTTTTCTCTTCCCCACAACTCTGCCCACAGAGGATGTCATTTGGGTGAGGCCTTTCTAGTTGCACTCTTCAGGCCAAAACAACCAGCCCTCCCTGCTCTCAGCCCCTGTGGCTCCACTATAGCAGCTGTGAGCTGTTGGGCATATGCCTGCTCCTTTGCTGCTGCCACTTGACTGTAAGTTTTCCAGGGACGGTGTGATCCATCTGGGACCCCAGTGCAGGGGAAAGTTCAGTACTGAAAAAGCAGCCATTAAATGTGGAATGATGAGACTGCTGTATGGATCAACACAGAGATGGGTGGAAGAAGGCAAGAAAAGAGGGGTAGATGGGTGAAAGGAAGGAAAGAAATATCTATGAAATGAATTGGATGGAGAAAGGTTGGATGGATAGGTGGAAGGATGAGTGGGTGGAAGGATGAGTGGACAGGCAGAAGGACGGTTGAATAGGTGGCAGGATGATGGATGAGTGGAAGGATGGATGGAGGATAGATGGAAGGCTGGACGGAAAGGTGGAAGGATGGGTGGGTGGAAGGATAGATGGAGAGGTGAAAGGATCGATAGGCGGAAGGATGGATGGATGGGTGGAAAGATGATGGGTAAGTGGAAGGATGGATAGATGGAAGGTTGGATGGAAAGGTGGAAAGATGGGTGGGTGGAAGGATAGATGGATAGGTGAAAGGATCAATAGGCAGACGGATGGATGGATGGGTGGAAAGATGGGTAAGTGGAAGGATGGATAGATGGAAGGTTGGATGGATAGGTGGAAGGATGGGTGGATGGGAGGATGAATGGATGGACAGGTGGAAGGATAGATGGATGGATAGATGGAAGGTTGGACGGAAAGGTGGAAGGATGGGTGGGTGGAAGGATAGATGGATAGGTGAAAGGATCGATAAGCGGAAGGATGGATGGATGGGTGGAAAGATGATGGGTAAGTGGAAGGATGGATAGATGGAAGGTTGGATGGATGGGAGGATGAATGGATGGACAGGTGGAAGGTTGGATGGATAGGCAGAAGGACAGAAGGACAGGTGGAAGGATGATGGATAAGTGGAAGGATGGATGGATGGGAGGCTGAATGGGTGGACAGGTGGGAGGATGGACGGATGGAAGGATGATGGATAGATGGAAGGCTGGGTGGATGGATGGATGGTTGGTTAGGAGAAAAGATGGGTTAATGAATAGGTGGAGAGATGGAGTGATAAAAAGATGGATCGGTGAGTGGGTGGAAAATTGAACAGACGGATGGAAAGGCAGCTGAATAAACGGATGGATGAATGGACAGACTAGTAAAAATTAGGCGGGAGGAGGGATGAAAAGAGGAAGAAGCGTATGGAAGAATAGACAGGATGATGCTTGGGTGAAAGAGCGGGAGGAAGGAGGGAGAGAGGGAGGGAGGGAGGGAGGAACCGAGGGGCGTGTGGAGATTGGACGAGCGCGCCGGTGAGTCGGCGGAGAAACGCCGTTTCTTGGCTTCGGACGACTGTGCGGGCAGGACAGAGGCCAGCCGCAGAGCTTGTGTGGCCTCTCCCCACCAGAAGAGCGACCCGTTTCATCCGTCGCTGCCGGCCGGCCTCGGCTTCCCACCTGCGAGAACGCGAGCAGGTGCCCCCGCGCCGGGCCGGGC
>NW_007249669.1:394967-417450 GCF_000164805.1 Carlito syrichta | reverse complement strand
AGGGCGCCCACCCCGGCGGCCCGCGCGCCCGGCTCGGACCCTGACGCTTCCCGCACTTTCACCCAACGCCAGAGTTCCCTCATGTTCTCTGGGCCTCAGTTTCCACGTCTGGATGACGGAACCGTCGCCTCTACTCCACTGGCTAGCCGGCAGAATGACAGGCGGCAGTGCCCCGGGTCAGCCCGGCGCGTGGCCGCAGCCCCACCGGGCAGGAACAGTGGTTTCATTCATCCAGCAGCTACTTACTGATCGCCTACTTCGAGCCCTGCCCTGGGTGCTGGGGACGCTGTGTGAAAAGCCCTCTTGCAGCTTGCTTCTAGGTTTGCAAAGCACGCTGGCATCTGTTTTCTCACGGCAACCTTGTGAGGTAGATGGAGCAACCAGGATTATTTGGGTTCATTTTGTAGCTGTGGACACTGAGGTGCAATGAGGTTTTAAGGGTCTTGCCCAAGGCGCAAATGGGTACCCAAGGGTGGGTGCCAGCTTGTGCCACAAAAAGCATCCCCCTGGGGTAGAAAGACAGCTCTGGTCCCACAGACCCTTCCCTAGAACAGAGTCCTGTGGGCCTGGTTAGAGCATGGCTCCACTCTGGGGCTGCCTCCCTCTGGGAGATTAGGGATTTGGCTATCCCCTCCATCAAACGGTGAGTGTTAGTGCTTGTCTGAGACATGGCTCCATCCCTCACCCAAATCTTTGGTGAGCAGGACAGTCACAGAGGAGACTGAAATTACAGTCCCTCTAGCTGTCAGAGTTGCTGCCCTGTGACCACCACCAGCAACAACATAGGGTCAGTCAATCAGTCAGTCAATCAATCAACAAACATGTAGCCAGTATGTGTCGTGCAGGGCAGAGACTCACTTATCTGTATCTGTAGGGCCTGGTGCACAGTAGGCCCCTAGCACACAGTGGCTGTTTTGATGATCACCTGCCCCTGGTCCACCTGCATCTTCCGGTGGAGCAGGACGTTTGGGGGCAATAACGATGACAGTGACCCACAGCCTGGCTCACTTTAAACTTAGAGTGAGGAGGACAGGATCCTCAGTGCTGTTCTGCTAGCCCATAGACCTAACCCTGACACCTGCAGGGGGCTTGGGTAGACCTTGAGGTGTCAGCCGCCTACACTACTGTAGGACCTGGGAGAACCAGGGGCAGCCAGTGTCAGGGCGGGGCGGCCCAGCGCTTGGAATCCTGTACCAGCTTCCAGGACACAGAGCCCTTTTGGATCCCCTGAGGACCCTCCTCCTTCTCTTCTTTTTTCTTCCTCCTTCTCTTCCTCCTCTTCCACCTTCCTCCTTTCTCCTTTTCCTCCAGAAAGCCCTCCCCATCTCCTCAGTGAGAAAGCCTCGCAATCTGGGGAGGTCTTCCTTGGTATGATTTGATCTGTCTTCCTCTGATACCCCATGGGAACTGGGGCTTTACGGAACTGGTAGAGAAGTCAGGTGTAAATTGGTATAAACCTCAGTCATGTGGTGTGAGATTGAGCCTCGGTTTCTCCAGTTATAGAACCCAAGTCTTGGCTGCCTTGTCTCTGACTCTGTGGGAGGCAGCAGCCACCCTGGAGGTTCCTGAGATTCTGAAAGGGACGGGTTCCCTGGGAACTCAGGAGGTTTCCACCTGAAGTTCCCCTCAGTCCTGGGGGTCAGATAACTTATATGACTCAAGACAACTCTAGAATATTTGTTCTTCTATTTCTCCACACAGGTGGATGGTTTCTGGGTCCACATGGCTAAGTAGAGGATGAAGCCCACCTCTGCAGTCTCCTCGCCAGAGGCCTGTAAAGCAGCCCGCCAGGGCGAGAAGAGTTGCCCTGTCTGCCAGGCCTGGGGAGAGGTCTCAGGTCCAGGGTCTGGTTTAGGATCTGGGCCAGCACCTGGGCTAGGGCCTGGTGCTATTCCAGGGCCTGGACCGGGGCCTAAAGCTATTCCAGTACCTGGGACTGGGGCGGGAGCTGGTGCCACTTTAGGAGCTGGACCAGGTGTAGGGCCTGGGCCAGGAGCTGGGTCAGTACCTGGTCTAGGGGTTGGGTCAGTACCTGGGCCAGGAACTGGGCCGGTACTTGGGCCAGGAGCTGGGTCGGTACCTATTCTAGGAGCTGGGTCAGTACCTGGTCCAGGAGCTGGGTCGGTACCTGGGCTAGGAGCTGGGTCAGTATCTGGGCCAGGAGCTGGGTCGGTATCTGGGCCAGGAGCTGGGTCAGTACTTGGGCCAGGAGCTGGGTCGGTACCTATTCTAGGAACTGGGTCAGTAACTGGACCAGGAGCTGGGTCAGTACCTAATCTAGGAGCTGAGTTGGTATCTGTATCAGGAGCTGGGTCAGTACCTGGGCCAGGAGCTGGGTCAGTACATACTCTAGGAGCTGAGTCAGTACCTAGAGCAGGAGCTGGCACAGTACCTGGGTCAGAAGCTGGGTCAGCACCTGGACCAGAGCTAAGGCCTGGGCCCAGACGGGGATCTGGGACTGGGCCCAAACCCAGCGAGTCAACAACAACCTCATCATCAGCACCACAGCAGAAGACTCAAGCCAAACCCACAAAGGCTCCTAAGCAGAAAGTTCTGGTGACTGGAGGAGGAGGCTACCTGGGCTTTAGCCTGGGATCCACCCTTGCCAAGAGTGGCGCTTCTGTCATTCTGCTTGACCTCCGCAGACCTCAGTGGGAACTGTCCTCGGGGACTGAGTTCATCCAGGTACAGGGTCGACAGTGCAGACGACCGGTGGTGGTGGTGGTGGGCGGGGGACAGTGTCTGGTGTGAAACCAGTGGTGTGGAGTTTGAGGGCACAGGCTCCAGAGTCAGGCTGTGTGAGCTTCAGCTCTAGCTCCCGTGCTTCCCAGCTGGGCAACTTGGCCACAAGGCTCCACATTGCAGAGCTTCCACATCCTCATCCACAGAAAGGGGACAAAATAACATTTACTTCACAGGGTCTCATGGGGGGTCAACAAGACAGTGCATGTAAACACTGCACAGCCCCTGTGACCCAGAGAGTGTGAGAAATGGGGACGGGGATGCGGATGAGGATGCCCTGTGGAATCACAGTGAATCCTGCCCCACTAGCCTTTCCTGAAACTGCAGAGGCTCGGCCTGAGCTGGGTCAGGGTCCAGCTCTGGGACTATGCCAGGCACCGAGTTGCTATCTTTCTTGCCTTGGACTTGAACCCCCACCCCAGCTCTTACCTCTCTGCTTCAGGCTGATGTCCGAGATGAAGAAGCCCTGTACCGCGCCTTCGAAGGAGTGGACTGTGTCTTCCATGTGGCCTCCTATGGAATGTCTGGTGCTGAGAAGGTGAGCCCTCACACACAATACTTGGAGTTGGACAGAGGGGTTTCCAGTCCTGGATCTGCCCACCACACTCCCTCATGCCCAGGTATTCCTTATCACTCTTTCCCTACTCTAGAAAGGAGGGGAGCTTCCCCTAAAGTCCAAATACCAGTCCTGCCACTTGCTAGCTGTGTGATTTAGGGCAAGTTACCTTAACGTCTCTGAGCCTCTCTTTCCTCATCTGGAAAATGAGGATATTGCTACTGCTTATATCACAACCACTTCAGTGAACAGTGTGACAACATCCATCAAAACATACATATACCCTTTGACTTGGCAATTGCACATGTATTTGCAGCATTGTTTTTAAAAACAAAACACTGGAAATAACCTAAGTGCCCATCAGCTGGGGACTATGTAAATAAATTGTATTGTACCCACACAATGAAACGCCATGTAACTGTTCAAAAGAATGTAGTGATTTAATGTGCACTGATAACACAACAATCGCCAAGGTGCAAAATGATGTTTGGTATGCTCCTGTTTGTTTAAGAAAAAAAAAAAAGCCTGGCTCGGTGGCTCAGCCTATAATCCCGCACCTTGGGAGGCTGAGGTGAGTGGATTGCCTGAGCCCGCGGGTTCGAGACCCGCATGGGCAACTTGGTGAGACCTCATCTCTACAATAAATCAAAAAATTAGCTGGGTTAGCACACGCCTATAGTTCCAGCTACTTGGAAGGCTGAGGCGGAAGGATCTCTGAAGCCCCAGCAGGTCGAGGTTATGGTGGCCAGGAGCGTGGGATTGCACTCCAGTCTGGGCGACAGAGTGAGACTCCAACTCAAAAAAAATAAAGAAAAAAGAAAAAAAAAAGCTAGGGTTTGCACCAGTGCTTATGTAAGAAAACAAGAAAGCTAGAGTAAATGCTTATTTCTATATTCACACATACTTATGTGCTGATATTAAATAAGCATAACTTATCTCTAGAAACACACAAAACTTAATAGTGGTTGCCACTGGAGAGGAAAAACGAACACTTGAAATCAGGAATGGAAGGAAAATTTCCTTTTCACTGTATCACTTTTTTACAGTTTTAATTTTTAAATTTTTTTTTTTTAGTTAGGTCTCTGTCACCCAGACTGGAGTGCAGTGGCACTAGCATAGCTCACTGCAGCCTTGACCTCCTAGGCTCAGGCATTCTTTCTGCCTCAGCCTCCCAAGCAGCTAGGACTACAGGTATGTGCCACCATACCTGGCTTTGGTAGAGACAAAATCTTGCCATGTTGCCTAGGCTGGTCTTGAACTCCTGGGCTCAAGCAATCCTCCTGCCTTGGCCTCCCAAAGTGTTGGGATTATAAGCATGAGCCACCATATCTGACTCTGTTTGAATTGTTTTAAAACTTGTGATTGTATTGCCTATTAAACAAAAACAACCACAACAAGACAAATATCATTTAAAATATCATTTACAAATAAATCTGGAACCCACCTCCTGCCATTGTTGTGAAAATTAAATGAGATCTGGGATCAGAAAACTCTCACCCTGTCCCTGGCTCACAAGAACCTTCATTGCGGCTCTGCTGTTTTTGTTTGTTATACCTCGTGCTCCTCCCTAGAGCACGGACAGTATTGATATGTCCATCCTACAGATAAGGAAACTGAGGCTTCAAGAGCAGGAAAATGATCCAACAGGTTTTAGCCCCTCTTCTGTTTCAAGCACTGTGCCAGGTCCTCCCAAATGTTTGGATCCTGCCAACCACCCAGGGGCCAGCCCCTACTTTACAGATGAGGGAGCTGAGGGTCAGAGCAGAGCCAGAGGGTTGCCCAGGGAAATGTTAGCAGAGCTGGCCACCCGCACTGCCTGTGGGCCTCTCGGGATCCCTACCTCTGAGCTGGACGTCCTGCTGCCCTCAGCCCACCTGACTCCAAGCCCAGCCTTCCAGCCCCAGCGGCAAGGCATGGGGAGCACCATGAACTTCTCGCCTCCATCTTGTCTTTTAGCTGCAAAAAGAGCAGATTGAGTCTATAAATGTCGGAGGCACCAAACTAGTGATCGATGGTAGGCGCTCAGAGTTGGGTGTGACCTGCTGTGTGCTTCCTCCTTCTCTCCCCCCTCCTGACGCAGGCCCAGCTCCCCGGGGGCCAAGGCTGGGGTCAGAGATGGGATCCTCCTGTCCACTCCAGCAATGGCCTGTGGGCAGCATGTCCTTCCTGAACTGCAGATCTGCCCAGGGCCCTGTCCCTGACATGGGTGTGTCAGCAGGGCCTTAGCAGGCCTGGGACACGGGGCCAGAGTTAGGGCTTAGGGGCTGGAGGAGGAAAAATCGCTGAAGCGCCAAAATCAAAGACTCATGTTTGGGCTCCCTGGGCATGTCCTGCATCCTGTTTTTCTCTCTGATTCTCGAGTGTCTTGTTTCTGTCCCCACTGACTGAGACTTTCCTCTGATCTATTCCTGGCAAGGCAGCTCAGGGGCCAAAGCTACACTGAGAAGGAATTATGAGCAAACCTGGCTCCAGGGGCCCATGGAGCAGAGAGTTGACCCCCAGCCCACGTTAAAGACAGGAGGCCCTTCGCCTCCCAGCAGTGCTGGGTTCTGGGAGGGTCCCGGGCCATGATGTGTGTTGAAGACTGAGTAGAAATCTGTGGGTTCACCCAAGGAGGTCTTGTGGACACCTCCTCAGCAGACTCCCTGCTCACACTCAGCCCCGTGTATGTGTCTGTGTCTCTGTGCATGTGTGTGTGTTGCTGTGTGCATCTGTCCCTGAAGTCTGCGTGCGCCAGCGCGTTCCGAGGCTCGTCTACACCAGCACCGTCAATGTTGCATTTGGTGGAAAACCCATAGATCAAGGCGATGAGGACTCCGTGCCATATTTCCCACTGGACAAGGTACTCAACTTCCAGGAGAGGTGGGCTGGAACCCACAACCCGAAGAGTAGGGATGAGTAAAGGCAGGGTGAGTCCTAGCAGGAATGGGACCCTGGAAATGGGTGGTACAAGCCGCTTCTGTTTCAGCTGATCATGCCCGTGGGGGCTTTGAAATCAGAGAGACCTGGCCTTGAGACCCCAGCCTGGCCACTTTCTACCTATGTGACCCTGAGTGAGTCACTGAAGAACTCTGAGCCTCTGTTTCTCCATCCCTGCATGATTGCTACGGGGTGGTGGAGAACAGGAAATGAGATCACGTGTGTGAAAACGCCATGTGAGCCCTACAGGGTAACATGTAACTATAAGAAATTCATCCAGAGTGTGTCTAGCAATAGCCTCAGAGGGCAGGCATTTGGGGCTGGCAGGAGCCTCCCTGAGTGAAGGTGCCCCTGGTCATTGCCACTGTTCTGAGTCCAGTGCTCCTCAGCTCCTGTGGCTGTGGAAGGAGGCACACTTTCCTCCCACCCAGAGAGAGAGGAAGGGCAGTGGGACTCAATGCCTGGTCATGCCCCAGTGAGAGCTCCCAGAATCCAACCTCCATGTGGTCCGAAGGGAAGGTGTGACTGGGAACAGTGGCTCATGTCTGTAATCCCAGCACTTTGGGCAGCTGAAACTGGAGGATTGCCTGAACCCAGGAGTTTGAAATCAGCCTGGGCAACATAGGGAGACCTTGTCTTTACAAAAAAAATTTAAAGATTAACTGGGTATGGTGGCATGTACCTACAATCCCAGCTATTTGGGAAGATGAGGTGGAAGGATCACCTGATCCCAGGAAGTTGAGACTCCTACTCAAAACAAAAACTCGATGGAGGGAAGGAGCAGCCCTGGGGTGTTGCTGACCCCGCCTGGGGTCTCTGTTCTCTCTGTCCTCTGGCAGCACATGGACCACTACTCCCGAACCAAAGCGATCGCTGACCAGTTGATCCTCATGGCCAATGGGACACCTCTCCCAGGTGAGTATCGAGGGGCTCTGTTTACACCAAATTTGCCAGTCCACTGCTGCCACCACTGAAATGCATGTGTGGTTCTAGCTTTTAGCTGACATGTGTCTGAGGCCCACCGTCCTTCCAAAGGACAATTCCAGGACCTGGGCCATCCCTCATGAAACGAATTCTGAGCACCAGTGGTGATACCTCCTGGAACAAGCCAGGCCAGTGTCTGCCCTCACATTGCTTGGGGTCTGGTGAGGAAGAGACGTGGGCTAACACAAGTCTAGCTCTCTTCTCTGCTGCATAGGAGCAGATCCAGTTTTAGAGACCCTCTTTAAATAAAAGAAAACAAAATGAGAAATAAGGAATGAAGTATAGCACTTTGGAAGAACTGTGCAAGGGAGGGGTCCTAATGCTTGACCTTAATAACTTCCCAGAAAACTCTACCTCAGCTGCCTTATTTTATTGCCTCTTCTGGTTGTAGGGAAGTAATAGAATATGAATAGTCCAAGCTGGGCATGGTGGCTCATGCCTGTAATCCCGGCACTTTGGGAGGTCAAGGCCAGAGGATTGCTTGAACCCAGAAGTTCAAGACTGGCCTAGGCAACATGGCAAGATCCCATCTCTACAAAAAATCAAAAGATGAGCAGGATGTGATGGCACATGCCTGTAGTTCCAGCTACTCGGGAGACTGAGGAAGAAGGATCACCTGAGCCCAGGAGGTCGAGGCTGCAGTGGGCTGTGATTATGTCACTACACCCCACCCTGGGTGACAGTGAGATCCCAATTCAAAAAAAAAAAAGGAATGTGACTAGTCCATACCTATTTAGTGCTGACTACATGCTGAATTCTATTTTGTGTGCTAATTTTTCTTTTTTTTCTTGAAAATAAAATTCTTAATCTCATATTTTCTCTTTCTTAATTATTTATTTATTTATTTATTTATTTATTTATTTATTTTAGTCTGAGTCTCACTCTGTCACCCAGGCTGGAGATCAGGTGATCCTTCTACCTCAGCCTTCCAAGTAGCTGGGGCTACAGGTGTATGCCACCATGCCTGGCTACTTCTTTTTTTTTTTTTTAATTTATTGTAGAGATGAGGTCTTGCCTAGTTTCCCGGGCTGGTCTCAAACCCCTGGGCTGAGGCAATCCTCTCGTCTCCACCTCCCAAAGTGCTGGGATTACAGGTGTGAACTACCATGCCCGGCCCTTTCTTTTTTCCCCTCCCTCCCTCTCTTTCTCTCTTTCTCTCTCGCTCGCTCTCTCTCTCTCTTTCTTTCTCTCTCTTTTTTTTTTTTGAGTCGAGGTCTCACTGTTGCCCAGACTGGAGTGTAGTAGAATGAGCACGGCTCACTGCAGCCTTGACTTCCTGGGTCAGGCAATCCTTCTGCCTCAGCCTTCTGAGTAACTGGGACTACTGGTGTGTGTTACAACACCCAGCTAACTTTTTTATTTTTATTTTTTGTAGAGATGAGGTCTGGCTATGTTGCCAGACCTTAAAGTCCTGGGCTCAAGCACTCCTCTCACCTTGGCCTCCCAAAGTGCTGGGATCACAGGAGTGAGCCACCATGCCCAGCTCTCTTTTTTTCTTTATCTACTTTTCCCTTTTTAAAAATTTTATTTCATATTTCTCTTTTTTTCTTTTTATGAACTTTCTTCCCACAGATCACATGCTAATTTTATATGCAAAAGTCTAATTAACTCTTCACAACATCCCTTTTAGGTAAGAACCTGAGGTATCCCTTGATTTCCAAACTCAGGAGCCAAATCTATTCATAAATTCCTTGCTATCCAAACTATGACTACTTGTTTTCTAAAACTAGGAAACTAAAAAGAATCAGATGACTTGGTTTCCCTTCTCCATCAAAACTATCTAAACCTGGGAGCCAAATGGATTTGGAGAACAAAGGATGCTTAAAATAATAATCCCCAGCCAGGCGTACCTGTAATCCCAGCACTTTGGGAGCCAGAGGTGAGAGGATTATCTGAGTCCAGAGCTTCAAGACCAGCCTGGGCAAATTGGTAAGATCTCATCTCTATAATAAATCAAAACATTAGCTGGGTGTGGTGGCATGCATCTGTGGTTCCAGCTACTTGGAAGGCTGAGGTGGAAGGATCACCTGAACCCAGCAGGTCGAGGCCATGGTGGCCGTGAGCATGCCACTGTGCTCCAGCCTGGGTGATGGAGTGAGACTCCAACTCAAAAAAAAAAAAAAAAACCCAATTCACAGGTGAGAAAACTGAGATTAATTGACTTCTCTCAAGATCACACAGCTATTAGATGCTAGAGGAGGGAATTGAAACCCAGGGGAGTCTAACACCAGAGCCTGGGTCTAACCACTCTGCAACACTGCAGCCACAGCTGAGTGGGTTCCACAGTATGGGCTCTTTTCCTTAAAATCTTCTCCACTCACCCCTTATCACCCTGGACCTGTCAGACCTTGACCCGCTGATCCTTGACCGGATGCGGTTGAATTCTCTGCCTGGGGCCTCCCAGCAGCCTGCATGCTGGACACCTAATCCTTTGGTCAAGAATTATTTATACGAGCATCCCCAGCTTTCCATAGTCAGGAGAGTCATGGATACCCAGGCCTGGCCCCTCCATGGAGTGGCTGCCCAGTGCCCCGCCTGCCAACGTCAGCGGCAACCTGATCACCCCCCACCATGCCCAGGTGACCTAGAGTTTAAAATTAGCTGCAGGCTGTTTACAGAAAAGCTCACCCAATACCTGCCTTCCAGGAGTACAGCCACAGGCACGCTGGGTCATTTCCACTCCCTTCGCAAGTGCTTCTAACTCAGCACAGAGGGTCCTGGTTATGGGAGCCGAGGCCTGAGGCATCCAGATCCCAGCCCAGTGTGTCAGTGCAGCTGATACTCCTGTCTCTGGGTATGTTAGTGTCTTATGACTGCCATGACAAATTACCACAAATTAGGTAGCTTAAGACAACAGAAATGTCTTCTCTCACCTTCCTGGAGTCCAGAGTCTGAAATCAAAGTGTCAGCTGGGCTATGCTCCCTCCAAAGGCTCTAGGGAGGGTCCTTCCTTGCCTCTTTCAGCTTTTGGTGGCCCCAGGCATTCCCTGGCCGTGGCTGTAAAACTCTAATCCTTGCCTCAGTCTTCATATGGCCTTCTCCTCTCTTCTATTGGTCTCTCCTCTGTGGGTCTTTATTTTATTTTAGTTTAGTTTTTGAGTTGATGTCTCACTCTGTCACCCAGGCTGAAGTGCAGTGGCACAATTAAGGCTCACTGCAGCCTCGACCTCCTAGGCTCAGGTGATCTTCCTGCCTCAACCTCCTGAGTAGCTAGGATTGACTACAGATGTGCACCACCACGCCCAGCTACTTTTCAAAAAATTTTTTTGCAGAGACGAGATCTTGTTATGTCTTCCAGGCTGTTCTCAAACTCCTGGGTTCAAGCAGTCCTCCTGCCATGGCCTCCCGAAGTGCAGGGATTACAGGCATGAGCCACAGCAACCCGCCTAGTTTGATTTAGGGCCCACCTGGATAATCCAAGATGATCTCATCTCCTTAGCTTAATTACATCTGGGAAGATCGTTCTTCCAAATAAGGTCACAGTCTGGGATGTGGGCATGTCTTTTTGGGGACCACCACTCAACACACTGTGTTGGGCTTCATTGTGAAGTGGGAGGGTTGGAAGATGTCGCAGTTGGTGTTTGATTACTACCCAGAGACCCCTGCCCTGGCTCATTTATGGGGGAATGGGAACTCATTTGAAAGGATGTGGGCTAGCTTCTAGAAAACAGATTTCCAGAAAAATGACAACCAGGGCTCAGAAAGGACAGTGTTGGGGCAGCTTCAGGAACCTGGGAGGCAAGAGCTGATGATCAAAACTTCCTGAGGAGACCCTCAGGGTCATTTTAGGTCCCAGTACCTATGCTGTTGAGAGTCCCACCCTTGGGTGAGAATATCACATGACCAACATCTAGACTGATAGTATCCCCAAGACTTAGCACAGAAGGGAGAGTTCCCCAAAGGAAGGCAGGCTGATAGTTGTAAAAGATGGTCAACACTGGGCTTTTTATACCAGGGTACGGTCCCTCAGGGAACTTGAGCCTCGGGAGGAAAAGCATAACATCTCTCAAGGGGCTCCATTTCAGTTAGGATGTTGGAGCTGGAAGTAGATTAATTTATAAAATAAGTAATTTAAAATCTTTTTAAAAATTTCTTAAAAGAATAAGTTTGGGTTGGCACAGTGGCTCATGCCTGTAATCCCAGCACTTTGGGAGGCTGAGGCAGGAGGATTGCTTGAGCCCAGGAGGTTGAGGTTGTGGTGAGCCGTGATCATGCCACTGCACTCACTCCAGCCTGGGCAGAGTAAGACCCCCTAGCTTAAAAAAAAAAAAAAAAAAAGAGTAAGTTCTGTTGTTCTGTGGCATTAGAGGTGACTATAATTAACAAGTATTTATTGTATATTTTCAAATAGTTAGAAGAGCAGAATTAGAGTGTTTCCAACACAAAGAAATGATAAATGTTTCAGGTGACAGATAAGCCAATTACCCTTTTTGCTCATTACACCTCATATATGTGTACTGAAGCATCACATGGTACTCCATTAAATATGTACAATTATTATGGATCAAAATAATAATAAAAGAAAAGATTTAATCTTAAACACAAATGAATTATGGAAATGAATGGAAAATTTTGTAGGTTTCTGAAGGCAAAATTTAAAATAAATATATCTATGGCAGCCCCCGGACTGTACCCCAGATGCCCCCGGGAGATACATGTTCACCCACTTCCACTGCTGGGGATCCGCCAGCAGAGAATTTGGAAAGCCTGGACCAAGCTCTGTTGTGGTCTGGGGAACTGTGCTGGGATGGAGGGGCAAAAGGAGAGCAGACCCCAGGCCTTGTATGTGGCTCTTGTCTTCTATTTCCCCACTCACTGTTTAGAAGATAAAACAGCTGCTGCCACTGCCAAAGCACCCATTTTCCCAGTGAGGAAACCAAGGCTGAGTGAGTTGAAAGGCACAGTCCATTGTTAGTTTTAGTCTTTTTTAATTTTTGAGTCATGGTCTCACTCTGTCATTCAGGCTGGATGCAATGGCACAATCACAGCTCACTGCAGCTTCAACTTCCTGGGCTCAGGCAGTCCTCCTGCACTAGCCTCCCAAGTAGCTGGGACTGCAGGTGTGCGCCACCACACCCAGCTAATTTAAAAAATTTTTTTCTCGCTATGTTGCCCAGGCTGTTCTTGAACTCCTGGGCCCAAGCAATTATTCTGCCTCTGCCTCCCAAAGTGCTGGAATTACAGGCGTGAGCCATTGCACCTGCCCCGCTGTTAGTCTTATACCACCGAGAAGCAGAGGTATTAGTGGACAAGGCTTCGGTTTGGGTCCTCACCTCAGTTCCACCATGCTGAACTGTATGACTCTAAGCAAATCACATACCTTCTCTGAGACTTGGTTCTCCGATCTGTAAAACAGGCATAACAGCTCCCACCTCATAGGTTTGCCTTGAGGAAAAATACCCTGTCTTACCAGAGTGCCAGTAGTATAGTAGGACCTCTCTGAAAATCCTCATCTATTAGATATCGGCTAGATGGTCCTTACCTAACCAATGATTAGAAACAGAAAAAGAACAAGAGCTATTGGCATGAGGGAGTGTGGGGCTGCATGCATCTGTGAAATGGGCACAGTGGGACTCTTAGGGTTGTCGAGGAAATCATTCTGTCAAGTGCTTGGTAAACTCTCTCGGGCCATGCAGATGTTTGCATATGGGTTTTACCTTTGTTCCTGGCCTGTGAGCACTGTGAGGCAGGGACCATTTCTTGGTCATCCTTACATTCTTCACAACATCCATCTGGGGTGGGAGATGAGGGTGGGGGTGGGACTCTGAGTGGTGTTTATTGAATGACTAACAGATTGACTTAGAGAATAACTCATTGAATGAAGAAACCCCAGAGCCTTCCCCTCTAACCTGTCCAGGTAAAAACCAGGAGATGTAGACGCCTTTCTCTCTCTCTCCCTGCTGGGCTGCTCCTCCCCAGGCCCCTGACCACCCTGCCTTGTGTCCTAGGAGGAGGCACTCTTCGGACGTGTGTGCTCCGGCCCCCCGGGATCTACGGCCCTGAAGAGCAGAGACATCTGCCCCGTGTGGCGGTATGTTGCTCCGGCCTTCAGGACCTGAGGCAGAGGAGGAACCCAGCTGACACACACGGTGATCGGGCCTCCCAGCCCGTGGTCACTGTGTCAGTTTCAAGGCAGAGCATCCCAAGCCTGGGGTCCTCTGTTCTGGGACAGAACCCTGCCCCCACCGATCTGTGGGACCTTCAGGCCTACCAGGAACAGAGGCTCTCAGTGTGTGCCAGCCTGTCGCAGGCAGGGGTTGGGATGACATGGAGCTGTGACCCCAAAGAGACAGAGGGCATTGCCCCTGGTCACATGTGGGCTCCTTGAGGGCTGGATGGTTCATTCCGGGCTGGCAGCATGAGGGTCTGCATGCAGGAACCTCTCTCTAGAGAAAGCTGGGTGCCAGGAATATTGCTGCAAGGGGCTCTAGGCCTGTCCTCAAATTTCTCAGGGAGACATATATCACAGTCACAGCTCCAATATGCTAAGGACTGTGGAGAGGGGAGTGTGAGAAGATGGCCCAGCAGGGAAGGCCCAGGAGGGCTTCCTGGAGGAGGTGATGCCTGTGCCGTTTGGAAAGAAAAAAAGGAATTAGCCAAGGATATTGGGTGGTAGAGAGAAGATGGCCGAATAGAGGAGGCAGTTTGGGCACAGACTTGGAAGTGAGAAAGATTATGGTCAGTTTGGGAAGTAGCAGGAGGTCTTTGTGGTCGAATCTGATCTGGGAGTGCAGGGTCATGGGGGAGCCGTAGAGTTATTAGGGGAGGGAAGCTTCAGCCTGTAGTTTCAAAATATTCCTCTGCTGGAGGATGTCCATTTTTTTTAAGTTAACTGTGTTCTTCCTCAAGGAATGTGGGGTCAACCCCAGTGACTCTCTCCCCTATTCACTCACTTATTCATTCAACACGTGCTTACTAAGCTCCTACTATACACCTGGTACTATCTGTTCTAAAGTTGGGGACAGATCCGTGAACAAAACAGACTCCTCCTTTGTGGAGATCAGTAATACACAACCAATGTGTAGTTGTAAGGTATGTTCGAAGGCGCCAGGCCTTGTGGAGAAAGGGAGGTCGTGGAGCAGGGTGAGTATTGTGGACTTGCTGGGGTGTCAAGGGAGTCCCAGTTGGAAGGAGACACTTGAGCATTCACGTGGTGGAGGTGACAGAGTGCCCTGTGCTGGCTGCTTGGAGGAAGAGATTTCCAGGCAGAGGGAACAGCTCACCCAAAGCCCTGAGAATCTGCTGAAGAGGCTGTGAGGCTGTAGCAGAGTGAGTGAGGGGCCTTAGCAGAAGGTAAAGTCACAGAGTAGCTGGGGCCAGGCCGGAAAGGGCTTGTTGGTCATTGTCAGGACTTCAGCTTCCAGCCTGGCAGGGTGGGCGCCTAAAAGGTTCTGACCCAGGGACAGACATGGTCAGACATCGGACTTAAAAGGATCTCCCTGGCCAGGCATGGTGGTGCACACCTGTAGTCTCAACTACTGAGGAGGATGAGTTGGGGGATCACCTGAACCCAGGAGGTTAAACCTGCAGTGAGCTGTGATCGTGCCACTGCACTCCCCCTGGACCACAGAGGGAGACCTTGTCTCTAAAAACAAAAGAAAATAATTCCTGTGATCCAGGTGCTTATTTAAAAATAAATTAATATGGAAATAATAAAATTAAATTAAAGAAAAAGAAAAGGATCCCCCAGATATACAGAGAACAAACCGCAGGGGCTGAGGATGGACAGGCGGGCCCAGTTAGGAAGCGACTGTGGTGTCCAGGTGAGAGAGGAGGGCGGCCATCCAGTGGTTGAATTCTGGACAGATTTTAAGGGTTGAACCAGAGCTGGAGTTGCAGGGGGGTTGGACGTGGTGTGTGAGAGGAAGTCCAAGAAGGCTCCAGGGTTTCTAGCTGTGCAGGAGAGTGAAAGAGGAGTCTGCTGGGAAGGGAGGGAGGCCACTGAACAACCAGGTGTCGATGTCGTAAGGCAGTGATTTCCTGAGTCTTGGGTGGAGGGGCCTGGCCTGGAGTTAGAAACTGGGGAGCTGTGAGCATGTGGGCGAAGTGTGAAGCCGCTCCAGGCTTGAGCCTGCGTTTACCACCCTTTCCCCTCCCCCAGAGCCACATCAAGAGGAGGCTGTTCATGTTCCGATTTGGGGACCGCAGGACACGGATGAACTGGGTTCACGTGCTCAATCTGGTGCAGGCACATGTACTGGCAGCAGAGGCCCTCACAGCAGCCAAGGGCTATGTGGCCGTGAGTTTCCGGGCCATGCCCCTCCCATGTTCCCCCCCGGGGCTGCAGGCAGGGTGCCCCATCCCTAGGGGATTCCTGGTCCACACACAAATTTTTTTCTCCAAGTTATGATGGCCGGTGGGGTTGTCAGCCCAGGGAAGCTTGGGGGGTGATGGGGGGCTGGGCATTTTCTCAAATGAAGAAACTGAGGTAGAGAGAGGTTAAGCAATCCATCACAGGGAGTGGCTCACATCTGTCCCCAGACCTGGGAACTGCTTAAGAGACCTCGGGTTGGAACAATTTCGGGGCGCCACCTAGAGGGGCGGGGTCAGGCTGTGGCAAATGCCTGATGGTCCCCTCCCACGCGTCCCCTTCAGGGTGGGCAGGCGTACTACATCAACGACGGGGAGAGCGTCAACCTCTTTGAGTGGATGGCCCCGCTGGTAGGTGCCCAGATGCCCATACCCACCCCGAGTGAGAAATCTGGGGTCCCCATTCTTCTCTTTCTGCCCTTTCCTACTTCCAAAAAGTCTTAAGATTTTACATGGAAACCAGCTCTGAGCCAGGTGTGGTGGCTCATGCCTGTAATCTCAGTGCTTTGGGAGGTGGAGGCAAGAGGACTGCCCGAGCCCAGGGGTTCAAGACCAGCCTGGGCAGCATGGTGAGACCTCGTCTCTGCAATAAACCAAAAAATTAACTGGGTGTGGTGGTGCATGCCTATGGTTCTACCTACATGGAAGGCTGAGGCAGAAGGATCGCCTGAGCCCAGCAGATCAAGGCTGCGGTGGCCATGTCGTGCCACTGCACTCCAGCCTGGGCGACAGAGTGAGACTCCAATTCAAAAATAATAATAAATAAATAAATAAACCAGCTCTGGCTACAGTGTCCACTGAGTGGCATTGGAACTGGCTGAAGCTGGGTTGTGGCTGACCTTTGTTGTATGCTCTCCCACTTTGCCATAGTTTCCTTCCAGACTGCCTCTTGATTTGTGTTGACTTCTAGCCCTGAGCAGTTTTGCTTATGGCCTGCCAAACTGTTTTGAGGTTCTGAAGGAGGTAGAGGCAGGTGGACCACAGAACGAGGAAGGTGTCTGGCCCTGGCACCGCCTCTCTGAGCAGCCCAGACTCCCTGGAGCCAGGACTACCTGGAAGGAATAGACCAGAAAACCCAGGGGGACACACCCTCTGGGCTTGCACATCAACTTTGAGTGGCCTTCCAGACTGTGGTGAGAAGCCAGCCTGACCCAGCCCACAAAAGAGTTGCCTTTTTCTCCGGTTTTTGTACCCACAGAGGTTTTTTTTGTTGTTGTTCTGTTTAAATAACAGCTTTATTGAGATAGAATTCCCATGCCATCCAGTTCATCTACTTAAAGCATATTCAGAGTTGTGTGATATCACCATAATTGATGTTAGAACATGTCATCGTTCCCAAAAGACCAAAGCCTGTTTCCTTTAGCCATCCCCTGCCCTTTGCCCTCTTCAGCCGCCTACTGGTTCTATCTATGGATTTGCCTGTTCTGGACATTTCCTACAAACGAAGCCATAGAATATGCGGCTTTTTGTGCTGGCTTCTTCCACTTAGTTTTCAAGGTTCATCCATGTTGTATCATGGATCGTATCACTCCTTCTATTTTTTTTTTTTTTTGAGTTAGAGTCGCCATCACCCAAGCTGCAGTGCAGTGGCATGCTCACAGCCACCACAGCCTTGACCTGCTGTGCTCAGGTGATCCTTCTGCCTCAGCCTTATAAGTAGATGGAACCACAGGCATGCGCCACCACACCTGGCTAATTATTTTATTTTTATTGTAGAGATGAGGCCTCACCATGTTGCTCAGGCTGGTCTCAAACCCATGAGCTCAGGCAATCCTCTTGTCTCTGCCCCCCAGAGTGCTGGGATTACAGGCGTGAGGCACCGTGCCTGGTGCTAATTTTTTTTATTGCCAGAAAACATTCCATTCTATGGATATACCACATTTTGTTTTAACCATTCATCAGCTGATGGAAATTTGGGTTTTTCGGGCTGTTATGAATAGTGCTGCTATGAACATTCATGTACTTGTTTTGTGTGGTCATGTGTTTTCCTTTCTCTGGGTATACATAGGGGAACCCCTCAAAAAACTGGAATTATTTTTTGGAAGACTGGCTCCTTGTAGTGCAGGCTTCCTCTGCTAGATCAGTGTTCCAGGAACCCATTGGCATCAGTGTACCAGCTAACGTTGTTGTGAGAGGCTGGATTCAACTTCAGTGATTTTTTTTTTGGAGATTCTTTCAACATGCTTGCCCATTTCATAATGGATGATTTGCAAGCACTCCTGCCCAAACCGCACTGAGAGTTCAGCAGTTTTTGACTAAAACAGCATGACCCCTATCCTCCCTATTCACCTAATCTCACCCCAATGACTTTTTTTTTTGTTTTCCTGGATGAAAAAAGTCCTCAAAAGAAAACATTTTGCCGATGTGGAAGAAGTGAAACAAAAGAACGGCAGAAGCACTAAAAGGCATCCAAATTGATGCATTAAAAAACTGTTTTGAGCAGTGGGAAAGATCTCAATAGGTGTATTGCTTCAGACAGAAAGTACTTTGAAGGTGACTGAAATTTAAACATGTAAGAATAAATACACAATTTTTAAATAAATAAATTCTGGGTGTTTTGGGGTCACCCTCATATACCTAGGAGTGAGATGTGCCGGGTTATATGATAACTTAGGTTTAACCTTTTGAGTTAACCTTTTTATGCCCTTGACGAGCTCAATTTATCCTGTACCAGCTCATCTCTGAATGCATCTCCTACCGCCCTCCACACACATCATGGGCTTTTTTTTCTTCCTTTAATAGCAGAAAAGTCAATTCCAGAAAAATCAGACTGGGTGCAGTGGCTCATGCCTGAAGTCTCTGCACCTTGAAAGGCCAAAGCAGGAGGATTGCTTGAACCCAGGAGTTCAAGACCAGCCTGGGCAACATGAGGAGACCCCGTTTCTAACACAAAAAAATTAAAAATTAGCTGGCCGTGGTGGTCTGTACCTGTAGTCCCAACACGGAAGAGGCTAAGGAGGGAGGGTTACTTGAGCCCAGAAGTCTAAGGCGGTGGTGAGCCGTGATGGTGCCACTGCACTCCAACCTAGGTGACAGAGTGAGACCTCAACAAGAAAGAAAAAAAGAAAGAAAGTGGGGGGGAGAGAAAGAAAAAGAAAGAAAGGTCAAATTCTACATAAGTGCCTTGGAGTGTCTTTAGGTATAGGCAGATGCAAGTGATAACTAAATGATGTGATTAATCCCAAGTTGAAACCCCACACCATGATTTAACTACTACTTGAGTTTTCTGGGTCAAGGTGTGAATTTCATTTCCAGCTGGCACAGGCTGGCTGTGGGCTCTGCCACTGGGGTGGGTGGTGAGGGGCCAGGAGGTACCTCTGCTGGCCTGGGGTAGAGGTATGACCTTTCCACCCTGAACACCTGTTCTCATCTCAGGCCCTGTTTCTTTGCAGTTTGAGAAGCTGGGGTACAGCCAGCCCTGGATCCAGGTACCTACTTCCTGGGTTTACCTGACAGGTAAGGAAAGGCGTACACATCAAAGCCCTCCACCTGTCAGGTGTACCGTGCATTTGAAGTCCAGGGCCAGAATTGAGTGAGGCCAGTGAGGCACCAAGGACACAAAATTTAAGGAGGCCGCTGCAAGTGCCCAATCCCACATTTTCAAGGTCCCAGGAGCAAGTGCCTCCCTAGATTCCATACCCTGGGTGCCTCACTCCCCTCACCCCAACCCAACTTTATCCCACCTGCAAGGCAGGTGTACTGGGCCTATTGTAAAGACGTGGGGACGGAGCCTCTGAGAGGTTAGTGACCTGAGTGAGAAAGTGGGAGAAGCAGGAATCATACCAGGGTTTGGTGAACTCCCTGTGGCCTTGCTGGAAAATGTCATGCCAGTCAGGAGAGAGGGAGCCCTGGAACTGCCCTGTCCCCCAAGGTCACCCTCAAGGTTTTAGGGCTGCTTTTGGACAGGTGAAGTTTCCGTTTTGACCTTAGATTCTCCTCCTGTCCCTGAAGGTCAGTCTCTGCCCCCACCTCGACCCCAACAGTGTGTCCTGGATGCTGCCCTCTGCTCCCACCCCCAGCACCCCTTGCTGGCCTCCTTCCAGCTGGAGCAGGCATCAGGAGTTAAAGTGAGGCCCCTGGTCACCGGCCGCTCTCTCCCCACAGCCGCAGTGATGGAACATGTACATTTGGCCCTGAGACCCATCTGCAGCATCCCACCACTGCTGACGCGGAGTGAGGTAAGTGGCTGCTGCAACCCCTGGCCCTGCTCCCTCCTTTGACACCATGACCCGATGCTTGTCTGAGGTCTCAGAACTCTCCCTGTGGGCCCAAAGCTGGTGATCATCATCCCAACCTCTGGGCTTTTGCCTAGGCTGTGCCCTCTAAGTCTGAAAGGTGACAGCTACAAGCCCCTCCTCACGGTTAATTGTATTCATAAGCAGTTTATTTCTCCTGCCGGAATGGAGACCCCCAAAGGCAGCTTTTGTGATATTCACTGTTGTGAATGCCACCAACCTCACCAACCCTCAACACACAGACACACACCGACATGCACATGCACACACAACCTGGTGGTCCTAGGCTCATTGTTCATGCCTACTGAATAATAAGTATACTTATTACTGTATATAAAATGCTATTCTCTCTCTCTCTCTTTTTTTTTTTTTTGAGACAGGATCTTGCTATGTTGCCCAGGCTGGTTTCCAATTCTTGGGCTCAGGCAACTCTCCACCTCACCACATGTAGTTGGGATTGCATGTGAGAGCCACCATGCCTGGCTCAGAATCTGATTCTTATAATAATGATGAGGCAGGTTTATATTTGCTTAGTTAAAAGCGAGGATGTTTAATCACAGATTGGGAACAGTAATTGGTGGCAGTTGGGGTTATTTGCAAAAATCCTTCCAGTTCACCCTTTCCTTTGATTCTCTCTGATGCCCTGCTAATTTAGGAAGGGTAAACAGAGTATGGTCTTCATTTTATGATGAGAAACTGAGCATCGGAGAAATTAGTGGTTTGTCCAAGGTCATACCATACTGGGATTGGCTTCAGACTCCAAGTGCAGTGCTCACTAACCCCAGGAGTGAGGAGTGAGGGAGAGGAGAATGGGCCACAGAAAGAAGCAGTTACCCGTAGTTTCTCCTTTGAGCCATCCAGACGAGCTGAGGAGAGAGAATGATGCCCATAACAACTATCTCTTGAGTAGTGGCAATATGCCAGGCACTGTGCTTCGTCTCAGTTAATCTTCATTACCATTCTGAGTTGTAGGTTCGACGGTCATCTCCATTTACAAAGGAGGAAACCAGGCACACGGTAAAATAACCTGCCCATGACCGCTCACTTAAGTGGTAGAGCTGAAGTTCAAACGCACACCTACATAATTCCAACCCCTAGCATGTGAAATGCATGAGGAATCACATCCATGTAAAATAGCTGCTGAAGTGTGTCAGGCAGGGACTTGGTTCCCCTCCTTCTTGTCTAACTTGGGGGTTTCCTTATTCAGCTCAGAGGGGAAAAAAATCCTTAACTGGGATTTCTTGGCTGTGCCCTCTTTCGGTCAATCTGGCACACCAACCAGCCCTCTAGTTTGACGTGATAGGCTTCTTTATTGAGCACCTACAGTGTACCAGGCATTCTGCTGAGCGATGGAGACAAGAAGACATAGTCCTTACCCCTGGGGAGCTGGTAGTTCAAAGGGGAAGACAGCCCACTAACCAGGCAACTCAACACGTTGTGATTAGGGCTATACTAGGGGAAACGAACGACAAGGAACTGCAGAGCACACACAGCCAACTCTGAGGAAGTGAGGTAGGCTTCCGAGAGGACGTGACTTCTAAGCCTGAGATCTGAGAATACTGTGGCAGGAGACCCTGCTTATCTAACGTATCTCAGCTGAACTAGGCCTACCCCTGTGTTCGCCAAAGCCCTGCACTTTCTGCCTTGGGGAAAAAAAGGTGGGGGTGGGGGAAGGGCAAGAACTGGCCCCTCCCCTTCTCCCCCTCAAGCCTCCAAGACCAGGGTCCAGCTGAGGAACAAGAAAGAAATGAGCCAGGTAGGAGGGCTTCTCCAGGGCCCAGGATAGCAAGGAAGGCTTTAAGCTAGAATCTGGCTCTGCAGTGTGGACTCGTCACGCAACCTCTCTGACCTTCTTTTTCCAAATATACGCAGAGTAGATAGTGTTAGTACCTCCTTAGAGGAGTAAATGAGGTAAGGTAGAGAGAGGATTTAGCCCAGACCAAGCACAGGGTGTGTGCTTCCTAATTGGTAGCTGTCGTTATCACCCTTGAAGGGGGTGGCGCCCAAGCCATCTGGCAGCAGGAGAAACGCAGCTCAGACCCTGGAGAGTAATCAGTTCTGCTTAATTGAATTCCTCTCTTAGGAAGCTTAGTTAATCAGCTAGAACTTGAAGGCTGTGCCTGGGGTCCGCCTGGCCACAGTTGGTCAGGGACTGGGGGCAGGACGCCAAGGTCGTTTCCTGGAGACATTTTTTCCGGCGGGCGTGCAGCTTCTGGGGGATACCCAAGAATGTATCAAGGGCCTGAGTTCCAACCCCGTGGCAGGCCAGGAAGGGGAATGCAGAGATGAGACCTTTGCTTCTTAGGGACCGAGGAGTTCAGTAGGGTGGGAATTCAGCGGGGCTGGGTGAGGGGCGAGGTTTCAGGAAAGACATCCTGGAAGCGGCGCCCTCCAAGAAAATGGAGAGAGAAGAGAGAAAAACCTCAGGAGCAAGACATACTACGGGGGTCTTTTCAAATAGCTGTGCGGTGGAGGGGACATCCCTCTCTCTCCTCGTTTCCTAAGCAAGATAGAAGATGTGCCTCTCCTGCTAGCCCCGCCCGGGCTGTTCCGCCTCTCCCCGCAGGTGTGCAGCGTGACCGTGACGCACACCTTCCAGATAGCCAAGGCCCGCGCTCAGCTTGGCTACACGCCGGACAAGTTCAGCTTTGCCGACGCGGTGGAGCGATACGTGCAGTCCTCGACCCGGCGGCCCCGCGGCTCCACGGCGCGGGCGCTGCTGCGGCTGCTACTCGGG